>NW_021615687.1:0-7830 GCF_004785775.1 Grammomys surdaster
CAGGGGCAAGCACCAATCCCTAACACTATAATGATACTCTGTTATGCCTGCAGACTGGAGCAAGTTGTCCTCTGAGCTGCTATGCCCAGCAACTGACTCAGAAACAGAAATGCACAGTGAGTGGAGGTTGGAGATTTCTTTTGCAATATTTGGAGGAAGGATTGTGGTCCCCAAAGGACATAGGAAATCCACAGGAAGATCAAACAGTCAAATAACCTGAATCTTTGGGCCATTCAGAGATTGAACGACCAACCAAAGAATATAAACAGGCTGGACTTCAGCCTCTGCTCTCAGTGTAGCAAATGTGCAGCTTGGCCTTTATGTGAGTCACAAACAACTAGAATGGTGGTTATCTCAATAGTTGCAGGCTATATGTGGGATATGTTCTACTAGCTCTACTGCCTTGTCTGGCCTCAGTGGGAGAGGAAGTAGCTGCCCTCCAAGAGACTTGAAGTGCAAATGCAGGGAGGTGGGGGGGAATATTCTGGGGCCTCACCTTGACAGAGAAGAATGTTGTTGTTGCTTTTGTTTTGTTTTGTTTTGTTTTGTTTTGCTTTGTTGAGAGTGGTATGCATGCAGTTTGGTGAATTTATATGTTGATAAGTGTTTTGTTTGAAAAGGGATGTGTCTGCAGGACAAGTCCAATATGATCAAAGGTTGCTAAGCTATCTCTATTCATACCTACCCAATTCTGACTCAGTCTTTCACTACAAAATCTGAGGTACATTGGGTTGAATGAGAATTTCCTCCAAAGGTTCACACATTTGCATGCTTGGTTCACAGTCCTTGAACTATTTGGGAAAATTAGGAGGTGTGGCCTTGCTGAAGGTTTGTCACAGAAGGTAGGTTTGAGGTTTCAGAACCCAAGCCACTCCCAGTTATCTCTCTGCCTTTCTGTGTCTCCTATTGGCAGATGAAGATTTAAGCTGTTAGTTGGTCAGGTCATTGCCAGCCTGCCTGCTACCATAATTCCAATCATAATAGTCCTGGACTAATCCTCTGGAACTAAGAGCTCCTCAATTAAAATCTTTTTTTTTTTTGATAAATTGCCTTGGCCATGATGTCTTATCACAGCAATAGAAAATTAACCCATTAATAAATGATAACTAAGATATGGTCCATAGACTCAGTGAAGTATGGATAGAGGAAGAAACTGAATTTGGGGATGTTGATCTTCCAAGGAGAGAAAAATAGAATAGATGTTCTGTGTGACTCATGCATTATCTCTATAGCCAGAGGCCCTCCCAAGCTTTAACAACCAGATGAATAATAGTACAAATGACATCCATATCTGTATGACCAGGAACATGCCAGACCCTTTCTTCAGCTCTCAAGAAAGTACAGATTACCTATCTCTAAGTCTCATCTTCTTCGAAGAAATGACATAAACCCTGGGATATGTTTCTGAGTAATTACACATTTTTGTTTAACAGGGATTTTATTACACCAGGATACTTTTTTCCCAAACTATATTGCATTTAAATCTCCTGGGAATACACCGCTTGAGGTCAGCCTCGCCAAGTCTGATCCAGGTTGAAGAAGTCAAGTTAAACTGAGTTTGCTTCTTCACCTCTTGGCAGTGTGCTTACCTACCTGGCCATTGGCAGAATTTCTGTCACTTAAAGGCATGAAAAGTGGTTATAAATTTCTTGAATTGGAGTTATCAGAGCTAGGAATCAGGTGAGGGTTTGGACTCAAATCCAGATCCTATGGAAGAACAGCCAGTGTTATTAATCAATAAACCATTTCTCCAGACTCCTTCTTCAGGACATTAATCCTATAAATAGATAAAAATTTTCTTGGAGAAATACCACCAACTGTGTTTGCGTGCATGTGTGTGTGTGTGTGTGTGTGTGTGTGTTGACAAACTTGTTAATTGAATCCTAATTGTTGCCATAACTCTACTAATCAGGAATAGTTTGTTGTTGTTTTTTCAGTTTTTTATGAGTCATGAGAGACATTTCCTTGTTTTGATTCTAGGTCTGGGTACATTGGCAGGGATTTAGGACATGGGAAAGTTTCTCAGAACTCTGTATAAAAATATAGTATTGACATTTAAGCCATTAGAAACGCTCTCAGCAGCTGAGCAGCTGGAGACATCATAAGGGGCAGTTGGGGCAGCCTGTGCTCTCACTTCTGCTTCCCTGGGTGGTTTATGTCAAGGCTTCAATCACTGTGGGAGGAGTACCATAAAAACGTTGACAGTAGTAAGTTGCAACATCTTCAGGCTGCAGGCTGTTGATCTTTAAAGAATACTGTGTGCCAGATCCACTGCCACTGAACCTCGATGGCACACCATCTGCCAAGCTGTTTGCCTTATAGATCAGGAGCTTAGGAGATTTCCCTGGTTTCTGCTGATACCATGCTAAATAATTGTAAACGTTTTCACTTGCTTGACATGTGATGGTAATACTTTCTCCCACAGATGCAGACATGGAGGCTGGAGACTGGGTCATCTGGATGTCACATCTGGCATCTAAGATTGAAAAATTGAAAGCAAATCTCCACATATTTAATTCTCTTGCAAGAGGATTTTTACTGAAACTAAGCAGCATTAACTACACACAGCTGAATAAATTTCCAGTGCTGTCTTCCTTACCTCTAAGCCACAGCAGCAGCAACCCCAGGAGCTGAGCAGGCACACTCATGTCTGTGTGTGATTTGTATGAGGCTGACTCCAGCATAGGGTGAGACCTGACTATGAAGAAGCCCTCAGAGCAATTGACTGTGATTTGAGTACATGCAAATTAGCAAGGGTAGGCACACAGGACTCATCAGGTCAATAGCTCATTACAGGTCTGTAGTTATCTCCAATTCAGATTCAGTACAGGTTTATTAGTAGGGAATATGCTTCTCTTTGAAAAACAAATGACAGCAACAGTTTATGAGTTGTACCTTATTTTGACTTCTAACATGCACCATTTAGAAATTCCTTGTTATGTCTTCCTCCACAGCAGGGTATTTAAGATATGATACCATTACAGACAGAACATAAATGGTTCCATTGACTTTCAAAGGTAGGTGTAAACGTTATTGAGGCCAGGCGGATTCTTCTGTGATTTTTTTTCTCTCTTTGTGAAACTGAATTTTTTATTGGATATTTTGTGTATGTACATTTCAAATGTTATCCCTTCTTGGTTTCCCTTCCATATCTCCCTCTTACATATCCCCTCCCTCTGCTTCTTAGTTATTACATTGTTCTATTTCCTTTCCCAAATGTTCCCTGAGCCCTGGGTATGGGAGCCTTTTTTATATGTATCCCTTTGGACTGACCTCCACAACTAGCCTTGCAGCTTCTTTCCCACAACGGCTCCCAGAAGAGTAACAGAACAATATTAGAAGATGTGCCTTTTAAATAAAGACAGGAACTCTCATATATAACCCAGCTATCCAGGTAAAAAACCTCATTTCACTTATTTATGACAGCTCAGCTACTCAAGAACTATTTGCATCAAAGCCAGACTAGCTCATGGGTTTTCTCTCCATTCTATGCATATGAGCTCACTTCTCCAGTGTGTCTTTGAGATTTCAGATTATTGCACCTGACTTTATTCTCCTCTGAACAGAAGTTATTGTATGCAATGAATATGAGTATTCTCTCAGAAATAATTATACATGTTTTTAAAAGAACAATGCATCCCAAACTTATATATACTATGGCCACCATATCTTTCTAGATATTAAGAGTACAAATATCTTAGTCTTAGTTTAGGACAGAGGAGCACAAGCTGTGTGGTGGCAGTAACATAAAAGGAAATAAAAGTATTTATACATGGGAAATATAGCCATAGTAAAGTCAAGACTTATAGTGAGTTTCCAAGAATTTGAATTGTAAAAATTTTACATGTTCAGACAAGTATTCTATAGGAGATAGAAATTTTCCAGGGTGAGACTGATACCTACTCATGGCCTGAAGATGATGATGAACACAGAAGAGGTGTCAGAAAGAATGGACAGGTAGATAAGTTAAGCTACTGTTTGATATGAAAAATTAATGACCAGCATGACTCTGAAATATATAATCATTGTGTTTCCATTCATATATATACCAAAGATGTATTAATGTGTAACAGAGTTAAAAAGTTTGCATATATCCCTAAATCTATCCACTAATATGAATATACTTTGTGTACTGACACCATATATCCATGTTTTGATTAAGCAGTAAATTCATGCCAATAAACATAGTCAATCAAAATGTTAACTTATTTCATAGTTTTATAAATGTATAAACAGAACACTTACACACATGGTAATTTTATGGGATGTATATCTCTACAAACAGGCAGAGGTGATTTCTTTACTACCCAGGTCAACAATGCTGCTGATTGACAACAGTCTCTGACTAATACACCTTTCCCACACCTGAGACACTCAAAAAACAAAACTATTTCCTCTCTTATTACATGGAAAGTTTGACTTCATCTGCAACACATCTGCTTTACAGATGGATTGACACAGTGCATAAGTTCTTCACCTCATTCATGAAGTTGTATTTTCAGTACATTCTCCAGTTATTATTGAATACAAGGCATGATAAAATGTATAGGACTTGGTGAGTCTCTCACCACTCTAAATCAGTCCTTTTTCACACTCCTCTGGAAACCAGTTTTCCAGCACCCTTCATTGTCTTATACCAAATAACACTCTGTCTAACTCCTGAACTTCTTGTTGAACTTTTATGACACCCAAAATTTATTATGCATAGAAATATGTGAAATGATGAGATTATTCAAAGGAACAGTACATCACTTATAAGAAGGCTTGCCTAATTTTAATATGGTGGGCCAGTTCCCTAGATTGTGGTCTATATCTAAATGACTAAAGTGCACTGGAAAGTCAAAGGATAAGGTGCTACTTATATACTGTTGGGAAAGTATCAGCCCTCAGATCCTTCCAACAACAGTGACAAGAAACTTCAGAGATCTGAAGTTCACATTCCCATTGGTTCACAGAAAGTTCCATCATGGTCCTAAATGTAGAAGTGTTGTAAATAAGAGTGTCTCATGAAGCTGCAGAGAGTCTCCAAAAGAAGAAAATATAAAACCCAGAAAAAAAAAAAAACGTTTTCACACATTCCTACCATTAGCAATATTTAAGATAGAAACAAAAATGGAGAAAAGAGACTTCTCAATAGTTATTGGAATGTTATAATACCCTGATAATCTTTTTACTTTCTATCAAGATCCTTTGAGATCAAGCTGGAGTTATTGGATGTCAGCTACATTATGTCAAGTTTTTTTTTCTTAGATTTACAGATTTCTTCCTATGTTCTTTAATGTTCTCAACTTTGGAAAAATCTTTAGAAGGCTAACAAGCCCCATTCATACAAGTAATAGTGATATGTAATTCAGCAACTGCACAACAGCTTTGTACTGGACTACAATATGTGAATGGAGAGCAAGAAACATGTATAACCAAGAAGGTAAATTTTTAGAGTCATAGGACCAGCATTTCTCCATGTGTACCACAAGGCATTATCAGGAACTCTGTTCTCTATTAAGTAACACTGGGTGTGAAATGTGCAGACTACTCTCACAGAAGTTGGCAGGGTCTATAAGAAAATACTAGTTATCCAGTAACTAAGAGGTTAGAAACTTCTTTTATGCCTAGTATTACAGTAATCTTGAGCAGATGGACATGTATTATAGCCTCTCTTCCTGGTAGAGAGATTGATAGAATGAGGACAATGTTAGGCCTTTGTCCAAGATGAACCCTGATAAAGTACATGAATATATGGAGGATAATAATATGCTCAGTAAATATAGTGAGGTATATGTGGGCTGTTTTTTCCTGTGCATGAACAGCAACATTAGGAATTATAGAAAATCATATATAAACACAAATAGGAACAAGTATATATTAAGAAGTAAGAAAATATTGTGCTGGGTTGAAGCTTAATTGATTGATTTCTTTTAATTTAGCAATCTTCCATGTATTCAACTTTATTTAAATCCCTTTTCATCTTGGTCCCTATGCATACCTTCAAGCATACTGTACTTGCTCAGAGATCTTGGCCTGGGTTTGTATTCTTCACTAGACTGAGTAGCCATCTGTTCTCCCATGGAAGCCCCACATTCCAGGGAGATGTATTGCCTGCTCAAAGCAGTGTTGATACCCTACTTTATGTTAGCTTTTATGAGCTGCCATTAGTTCTCCCATGTGATCTTCTTATTCCAAAGAGACAGGCTGGTTGTTCTGAGTATCTTGACAACCTACCTCATACCAAGAAGCAAGACCCCAAACCATGGAATTTTAAACTAGATCGTTGTTAGCTGTGCCTTCTGTTGTATCAAACAGGCATGTCAATCCTCAGCCCCATAACAGAACTAGGTCTGAACCATTCCCTTTAAGGGTAAGAGGGTCCTTTCACATAGTTCTGGCATAGTTTTTATTGGTCTCGGTGATGTCAGAGGCAGTCAGCAGCAGATTTGCCATGAGCTTTCAGTTTTAGAGAGTTAAAAGTGAACAAAGCATGATGGAGAATATTTCAGGGAGACTCCTTCTGGGGGGTTACTGTTCCCCCTCTTTTGTTTTTAAAGCCATTTTTTTCAGAGTTCTTGTAAAGTCAGGACAGAAGTGCCAACAGCTGCTCCTTCCACACTCAGAGAGTCATGAAATACTATTTAAAGAAATATAAATCTATATTAATAATCCCTTTTATCAAAGGACTGTTATAGCACAGCCAACAACTAATCAGACTATATAATACATAGATTAATAATAGCTTCTGTAACTTTTTGTGAGATTACTTCTCTTTTGTCAATTAATTGTTGAGGGAAATTAGGATTTACATCTCTCTTGAGAATATTAAACAAATTCTTTTGTGGAGAGCTTAAAATAAGATCTTAGCCAGTTAGCATCTCCTAGAAACTTTTGAAAATAATTTGAAATAAATAAACTCTCTCTTTTTTTTCCAGACTCTTCATCTGTTTTTTTTTTTATTGGATATTTTACATATTTACCTTTCAATGTCATTTCCTCTCCCATTCTCCCCAAAAACCCCTTATCCCATATCCCCTCCTCCTATTTTTATGATGATGTGCTCCAAACATCCTACCAGTCCCATCTCCCTGCTCTCAAATTCCCCAATGCTAGGGAATCCAAACTTTCAGGGACCATGGCCCTCCACTTCCAATGATGTCTGACAAGGCCACCCTCAATTACCTATACAGGTGGAGACATGAGTCCCTCTCTTTGTGCTCTCATGATGGAGGTTTAGACTTTGCGAGCTCTGGTTGAATCTTTTGATACTCCTTCTGAAAGGGACCAAAGCACGCACACTCCCACACTTTGGTCTTCCTTCTTGTTCTAGAGTTTCATATGGTCTATGCGTTTTGTCTTAGGTATTGTGAGCTTTTGGGGTAATATCCACTTATCAGTGAGAACATGCAATTCTCTTAGTAAGCTTAGCAGTATTATTTTTTATTCTCTTGTTAGATAGTCAATGATTCCATATATGGGCCCTTTTCTTCTCCTGGAAAGATGAGAGCAAACAATGCTGCCCTAACCCTAACTCTGGGTCCTTATATTGACTTATATTTGGCAACATAAAAAGCATTATCTTTCAAATGGAAATTATCACCACACTTTATGTGGATAAATATACCTATATTCCACAGATATATTTCCAGAGTGTTCAAATTTCTTCCCTAGTACATGATTTTTGTTCATGCTACTTAAAAGAGCATAATTCTGAGATAGCCTAAATCAGGAGAAAAATTTTCATCAACTCCATTTAAAGAAACAACTATTCTTGTCACTTGGGCCATATAACCAAGCAGGAGTATATTTGTTACATAAAAATTATGTCAGAGCTTTTGCAAAGTC
>NW_021615687.1:7840-8721 GCF_004785775.1 Grammomys surdaster
TCTTTACTGAAAATTGATTTTTTTCTCACATCATATATTCTGATGATGGTTTCCCTTTCTTCTATCCCTCCTAGATCTTCCTCATGACACCTTCCATTTGGATTCCCCCTCTTTCTGCATATAATTACAAAATAAGCAGGCTTCTGTGCAATAATAATTTTAACAATAATGTATAATAATGATAATGATAATGATAATAATAATAAAGTATAATAAAATAAATATAGCAAGACAAACCAAAAAACAACATGTCAATATTGGCCAAACCAAACAGAAGGAAAACAGACAAAGGAACAAAAACTCTTCCTCACATATTCAGGAATGACATACAAACAATGGATTGGAAGATTATAGTTTATATATAGGCAATATATCTGCAAATATGTATGCAAAGAACTTGTTAAGTAAAATCAGAAATAAAATGTATAAATAAAATCTAATTTTTTTAAACTCAAAATTACTTTACATACAAGGTTTAAAAAAGGCAGGACTTCCTTACAAAGTAGCTTAGATTTCCTGAGTTGGGAAGTCTGCATTTCTTTTCTTTTATTTCTTTTTCTTTTTCCCAATCTGCTTTTAAAACAGTTTAATTATATGCAAATATTAGGGTCAGTTCTAGGTTGAGGAACTAGCAATGAAATATAAAAAGATTTTATTTTCTTTCTTGACCCATTTTAGCTCAATACTGAATTGTTCACTTTCTATGAATTTGTAAAATTGTTGTTGTTTCTTGTTTTGCCAATATCCAGTTCTAATCACTGCTCTTCAGATTTACAGGGAGCTATTTCAAATATATTGTAAATCTTGAGATTTTGTATGCATATACATCATCAGTTTTTGAGAAGGTTCCATGAGGTCCCAAAGGAAGGTGTACTTATGTG
>NW_021615688.1:0-3584 GCF_004785775.1 Grammomys surdaster
AAGTCTAGCCTTAATCTGTAGTGACTTTATAGGGTGCATGAGACTATTTCAGTCTTCTTTTATCTGTTGAGGCTTGCCTTGTGATAGATTATGTGGTCAATTTTGGAGAAAATACCATGAAGTGCTGAGAAGAATAATTTATATATGTATATTTGAATAATTAATATATATTCATACATATACCATATATACATATGTATATATATAAATACATACATATATATACATATACATATACATATACATATACATATACATATATATATATATACATATATATAATTGTTTTAGGATGAAATGTTCCATATAGAAGTGTCAGAAAGAACTTAAGGAGATAAAGAGAATGGCAAACTCATTGGAAGAAAAACAGTTTCAACTAACCTAGACACTTCAGAGCTTACAGAGTATAAGCCAAAAACCAAGAAGCACACAGAGGTTGCTTAATGGCCCCAGGCATGTATGTAGTACAGGATTGTCTTGACTGTTTAAAAAGGGAGAGAATGCACTTAACCCTTTAGACACTTAATGCCCCAGGGAAAAGTGATGCTGGTGGAGGTTAGGTTCTGGTGGGTGGGTGGGTGGGTGGGCGAGCACCCTTTCAGAGGAAGTGAGAAGGGAGATGGGGAGAAGAACTCAGAGGAGAGGGACCAGGGAAGAAGGGAACTTTGAAATATAAAAAAGTTAATTAATTTTTTAAAAAGGAATAAAAAGAAACATCATTGAAAAAACATATACCTACATTGACTTTCAAAAAGATGAGATGGTTACCTATCAGAGAAAATGGCATTAATACAATAATCTTTGACCTGGCTGCTATGTACAATGTTAGCTGCTGTGATCTGTAACATGACACAGAGCTACAGCCAATAGCCTGTGTCTCAATCATCTGAACTGACTTACGTCTGAAAGTGCATTGGACATATCTCCAAAGTTAGAAATTCCATATTGCTTGGATCAGGATCAAGTTCCCAAAGTACGTATCTATCAATGTTGTCTGTGTCCATTCACACAACATTAATAAATACATGTTGCAAAATACAAAATCACTCACCCTGTCACCATCAGGTCTGTTTTTGTGTGTGTGTGTGTGATGGTGACTCCAGGGTTAGTGATTGGAAGCTATGTTATTAAAACATGCATCTCAAAAAAAAGTAACTTATTTAAAAAGTACCTCACTTTCTTCCCTGTCCAATTTAGGGAGAAAGAACAAACCTTGGCATTAATCACACTTTGTGTTAAATGGAAGCTGACTACTTCAAGGCTGGGCCTCACCATAAATTTCATTGTATAGAAAGAAACTATTTTATTTCAAGTTCATTGACATGAGGAGGACATTTTCACTTCCAGAAGTTATAGCCACATTTTATTTCATGATGGTGGTACTAGATTATGTAATAAGGACCAATAGATACCACTCACTGATTAGTGACTATGAGCCCATTTAAATTACCAAAGAACATTTTCCAACAAAGCTGAATTACAAGAAAAAGGATATGAAATCAACTATATGAAGATCATAGAGTCCTTAAAGAGGAAATCACTAAAGCACTTAAAAAAAAATCCAGGAAAACCAAACAATTAGAGGAAATCAACAAATACCTCAACGACAGCTAGGAAAACACACACACAAAAGTGGAGGAAGCCAAAAAATCCTATAACTAACACCAGGAGAAATAACAAATCAAGAGTTGAAGAAAACCAAACTGCTCATCACCTAAAAATAGAAGCAATGAAGAAAACACAAACTGGGGGATACTGGAAATAAAAATTTAGGACTGCAAAGAGGAACTACAGAGGCAAGGTTCATTGACAGAATATAGAATTGAAAGACAAATCTCAAGCATTGAAGAAACAATGTAAGAGTTGATACATCAGATAAAGAAAATGTTATGTCAAAAACTTCCTGACAAAATATGCATAAAAAGAAGGACATTGTGAAAAGACAAACAGAAGAATACTAGGAATACAAGAAAAATATTTCATCAAAGTCTTGGAAAGTAGTGACAACAAAACTTAGGAAAAAGATGTTCTAACTTAAAAAGGGAGGTACCTATCAAAGTACAAGAATCATCAAAACATCCAACAGAATGGACCATAAAGTGAAGTCTCTTCCCTGTGTAATAATCAAAACATACAGTACAAAGAAAGAATACTGAAAGCTACAAGGAGTAAAAGCCAGAAATCAGATAAAGGAAGATCTATTAAAATTACAGATGACTTCTCACTGGAGTCTGTAAATGCCAGAAGGTCTTGGACACATGTGCTGCAGAAAATACAGATGACCAGATTATTATATTTAGAAAAAAAATAATCACCACAACTAGGAAAAATATAATAGTACATGATAAAGTTAAATTTAAACAATATCTATCTACAAATACAAACCTACACAAAGAGATAGAAAAAGAATCCAACCCAAGGAAGTTAATCATAGACATAAAAACATAGGTAGTAAATAATCTCCTGTTACCTGCAAAAGAAGAGAAAGCACACACACACAAACCACCACCACCAATAACACGAGCAGCAGCAGCAGCAGCAACAACAACAAAATACCAGGAGTTAATAATCATCGTTCATTGACTCAATATAAATGACCTCAGTTCTCCAATTAAACAGGCTAACAGAATGTATGCTAACACAAAATCTATCCTTTTATTACACACAAGAAATATACCTCAACATCAAGAATAGGCATTATTTCAAGGTAAAGACTTTTAAGAAGATATTCCAAGCAAATGGGCCAAAGAAGCAAGCTGATTTGACTATTTTAAAGTATAGCAAACTAGATTTCAAAAAAAAATCACGAATTGGAGACAGACAATACATATTCCTCAAAGGAAAAAAATCACTAAAAATGAGATTTAAATTTTGAACATCTATGCCTAAAACACATGGTCAACAACCTTTGTAAAAGAATGAGTTTTAAAGCTAAAATCACATCATAACCTTCATACACTTATAGTCACAAATTTCAATATCCCACACTCACCAACTGACAAATTCACCAGAACAAAAGTAAACAGATAAATACTCTAGCTAACTGACAACATGAACATGAATCCAGCTGGTATTTAGAGAACATTGTACTGAAATAGAAGAGAATATACCTTCTGCTTGGCACCTCATGAAACTTACTCATAAGCTGACCACATATTCAGACACATTGCCAGTCTCAATACATAAAAGAAAAAATGAGCTAATACCATGTATCTTTTCAAACCGTCATGAATTACAGCTGGATACCAACAAAACCAGAAAGAACACAAGCTTACAAACTCATGGAAGCTGCAATTGTGAATGAAAACTAGCTTAAGGCAGAAATAAAGGAAGAAATTAGACTTCCAGAATTCAATGAAAATGAATATGCAACAGGCACAATCTTATGGAGCACAAAGAAAATGAAATGGTTCTAAGAAGAAAGCTAATTGCACAAAATCCCTACATAAAAAAAAAAAAAAATTGGAGAGTTCTCATACTGTCAACTTAACAACATGCTTTAAAGTCTAGAAAAGAAAGATGTGAATGAGCAATGGAAAAAAAAAGAGTGGACATCAAGAAATTATCAAATTGGGCACTGAAAT
>NW_021615689.1:0-1567 GCF_004785775.1 Grammomys surdaster
ACCATCCCTGACCTCAAGCTGTACTACAGAGCAATAGTGATAAAAACTACCTGGTATTGGTACAGAGACAGGCAGGAAGATCAATGGAATAGAATTGAAGACCCAGAAATGAACCCACACTCCTATGGTCACTTGATCTTTGACAAAGGAGCTAAAACTGTCCAGTGGAAAAAGGACAGCATTTTCAACAAATGGTGCTGGTTCAACTGGAGGACAACATGTAGAAGAATGAAAATTGATCCATTCTTATCCCCTTGTACAAAGCTCAAATCTAAGTGGATAAAGGACCTCCACATAAAACCAGATACACTGAAACTAATAGAAGAGAAGGTGGGGAAAAGCCTCGAATACTTGGGCACAGGGGAAAAGTTCCTGAACAGAACTCCAATGGCATATGCTCTAAGATCGAGAATTGACAAATGGGACTTCATAAAATTGCAAAGTTTCTGTAAGGCAAAGGACACTGTCAATAGGACAAAATGACAACCAACAAATTGGGAAAAGATCTTTACCAATCCTTCATCTGATAGAGGGCTAATATCCAATATATACAAAGAACTCAAGAAATTAGACTCCAGGCAACCAAATTACCCTATTAAAAAATGGGGTATAGAGCTTAACAAAGAATTTTCAACAGAAGAAACTCGAATGGCCGAGAAGCACCTAAAGAAATGCTCGGCATCCTTAGTCGTCAGGGAAATGCAAATCAAAACAACCCTGAGATTCCATCTCACACCAGTCAGAATGGCTAAGATTAAAAACTCAGGTGATAGTAGATGCTGGCGAGGGTGTGGAGAAAGAGGAACACTCCTCCATTGTTGGTGGGACTGCAAGATGGTGCAACCACTTTGGAAATCAGTCTGGCGGTTCCTCAGAAAATTGGACATAGCATTACCCGAGGATCCAG
Organism: Grammomys surdaster; assembly: GCF_004785775.1. NCBI lineage: Eukaryota > Metazoa > Chordata > Mammalia > Rodentia > Muridae > Grammomys > Grammomys surdaster. The sequence goes on from NW_021615689.1 coordinate 908, forward strand.
CTATACCACTCCTAGGCATATACCCAGAAGGTGCTCGAACATATAATAAGGACATATGCTCAACTATGTTCATAGCAGCCTTATTTATAATAGCCAGGAGCTGGAAAGAACCCAGATGTCCTTCAACTGAGGAATGGATTCAAAAAATGTGGTATATTTACACAATGGAGTATTACTCAGCTATTAAAAACAATGAATTCGAGAGGTTCCTAGGTAAATGGATGGAACTAGAAATTATCATCCTGAGTGAGGTAAGCCAATCACAAAAGAAGACACATGGTATTCACTCACTGATTATTGGATATTAGCCTAGAACCTTGAAATGCCCAAGATGCAACTCACAGGCCACATGAAGCCCATAAAGAAGGAAGACCAAGTGAGGGTGATTCGGTCCTTCTTAGAAGGAGCAACAAAATACTCAAGGGAGCAAATATGGAGACAAAGTGAGGGACAGAAACTGAAGGAGGGGCCGTCTCAAGACCACCCCACCTGAGTATCTATCCCATGTGCAATCACCAAAGGTAGATGCTGATGTGGAAGACAGGAAGTGCATGCTGATAAGAGCCTGATATGGATATCTCCTCAGAGGCCTTCAAGAGTCAGACATATTCAGAGGCAGATGCTCACAACTAGCCATTGAACTGATCATGGGGTTCTCAA
>NW_021615690.1:0-6214 GCF_004785775.1 Grammomys surdaster
CTATTGATTAATCAAGTTCGTTTGTTCTTGATTTACTGTTATCCACGAATGCTGAATATTGATTATTCATGTTCATTTATTTCTGAATTACTATGCCCTATGACTGATGACTATTGATATTTCAGCTTTATATATTTCTGATTTCCTATTAACTATAACATATGACTATTGGTTGTTCATGTTCATTTATTTATGAATTACTGTTATCCTCGAATGGTTATTATAGATTATTCATGTTCATTTATTTCTGACTTATTATTTTCTATTACTGATGACTAATGTTATTTCACTTTTATTTTTTCTGCTTTCCCATGAACTCTAACTGATGACTATTGATTAATCAAGTTAGTTTGTTTATTTACTATTATCCATGTATGCTGAATATTGATTATTCATGTTCATTTATTTCTGACTTACTATTATCTATGACACATTACTATTGATATTTCTCTTTTATTTATTTCAGCTTAACCATGAACTCTAACTGATGACTATTGATTAATCAATTTCATTTGTTTTTGATTTACTATTATCGACAAATGCTGAATGTTGATTATTCATGTTCATTTATTTCTGACTCATTATTATCTATGACTAATGACTGATAATATTTCACCTTTATATATTTCTGATTTACTATGAACTCTAACTTATGAATTTTGAATAATCAAGTTCTTTTTTCTAATTTACTATTATCCATTAATACTGAATGTTGATTATTCATGTTCATTTATTTCTGATATACTATTATCTATGACTGATGACTATTGATATTTGTCATTCATATATTCGTGATTTAATATGGACTCTGACTGCTGACTATTGATCAATGAAGTTCGTTTGTTTCTGATTTACAGTTATCCAAGTATGCTGAATATTGATAATTCATGTTCATTTATTTCTGACTTACTCTTATCTATGACAGATGACTATTGATATTTCAGCTATTTTATTTCTGATATCCTATAACTATGACATATTACTATTGTTGTTCATGTTCATTTATTTCTGACTTACTATTATATATGACTGATGACTAATGATATTTCACCTTTATATATTTCTGATTTACTATGAACTCTGACTGATTACTATTGATTAATCAAGTCCGTTTGTTTCTTATTTACTTTTATCCACGAATGCTGAACATTGATTATTCAGGTTAATTTATTTCTGACTTTCTATTATCTATGACTGATGACTATTTATATTTCAGCTTTTTGTATCTGATTTCCTATTAACTATTACATATGACTATTGGTTGTTTATGTTCATTTATTTCTGAATTACGTTTATCCACGAGTCATGATTATTGATTATTCATGTTCATTTATTTCTGACTTATTATTATCTATGACTGATGACTATTGATATTTCAACTTTATATATTTTTGATTTACTATGAACTCTGACTGATTAGTATTGATTATTTGTGTCCATTTATTTCTGGTTTACTATGAACTCTGAGTGATGACTATTGATTAATCAAGTTCGTTTGTTTCTATTTTACTGTTATCCACGAAAGCTGAATGTTGATTATTCATGTTCATTTATTTCTGACATACTATTATCTATGACTGATGACTAATGATATTTGTCATTCATATATCGGTGATTTAATATGGACTCTAACTGATGACTATTGATTAATCAAGTTCGTTTGTTTCTGGTTTACCGTTATCCACGAATGCTGAATATTGATTATTCATGTTCATTTATTTCAAACTTACTATTCCCTATGACTGATGACTATTGATATTTCTGCTATTTTATTTCTGATTTCCTATAACTATGACATATGACTATTGTTGTTCATGTTCATTTATTTCTGACTTACTATTATGTATGACTGATGACTAATGATATTTCACCTTTATATATTTCTGATTTAATATGAACTGACTGATGACTAATGATTAATCAAGTTCATTTTTTTCTGATTTACTGTTATCCATGAATGCTGAATGTTGATTATTCATGTTCATTTATTTCTGACTTACTATTATCTATGACTGATGACTAGTGATATTTTACCTTTATATATTTCTGATTTACTATGAACTCTGACTGATGACTATTGATTAATCTAGTTCGTTTGCTTCTTATGTACTTTTATCCACGAATGCTGGATATTGATTATTCATGTTCATTTATTTCTGACTTACTATTATCTATGACTGATGACTATTGATATTTCAGCTTTATATATTTCTGATTTCCTATTAACTATGAAATATGACTATTGGTTGTTCATGTTCATTTACTTCTGAATTAGTATTATCCACGTATCTTGATAATTGATTATTCATGTTCATTTATTTCTGACTTACTACTAACTATGACTGATGACTATTGATATTTCAGCTTTATATATTTCTGATTTACTATGAACTCTGAATGATGAGTATTGATTATTCGTGTCCATTTATTTCTGATTTACTATTATTCCAGGAATGCTGAATGTTGATTATTCGTATTCATTTCTTTCTGACTTACTATTATCTATGACTGATGACAATTGATATTACAGGTTTATTTTTTCCTGCTCTCCCATGAACTCTAACTGATGACTATTGATTAAACAAGTTCATTTGTTTATGATTTACTGTTCTCCATGAATGCTGAATGTTGATTATTCATGTTCATTTATTTCTGACTTACTATTATCTATGACTGATGACTAATGATATTTCACCTTTATATATTTCTGATTTACTATGAACTATGACTGATGAGTATTGATTATTCGTGTCCATTTGTTTCTGATTTACTATTATCTACAAATGCTGAATATTGATTATTCATGTTCATATATTTCTGACTTACTATTATCTATGACTGAAGACTATTGATATTTCAGCTTTATATATTTCTGATTTCCTATTAACTATGACTTATGACTATTGGTTGTTCATGTTCACTTATTTCTGAATTACTATTAACCACGAATTGTGATTATTGATTTATCATGTTCATTTATTTCTTACTTACTATTATCTATGACTGAAGACTATTGATATTTCAGCTTTATATATTTCTGATTTCCTATTAACTATGTCATATGACTAATGGTTTTTCATGTTCATTTATTTAAGAATTACTATTACCCATGAATCGTGATTATTGTTTATTCATGTTCATTTATTTCTGACTTACTATTATCTATAACTGATGACTAATGATATTTCACCTTTATATATTTCTGATTTACTATGACCTCTGACTGATGACTATTGATTAATCAAGTTCGTTTGTTTCTGATTAACAGTTATCGACGAATGCTGAATAATGATTATTCATGTTCATTTATTTCTGTCTGATTATTATCTATGACTGATCACTATTGATATTTCAGCTGTCTATAATTCTGATTTACTATGAACTCTGACTGATGAGTATTTATTATCGTGTTCATTAATTTCTGATTTACTATTATTCATGAATGCTGAATATTGATTATTCATGTTCATTTATTTCTGACTATTATATAAGACTCATGACTAATGATATTTCAGCTTTATATATTTCTAATTTACAATGAAGTATGACTGATGAGTATTGATTATTTGTGTTCATTTATTTCTGATTTACTATTATCCACGAATGCTCAATATTGATTATTCCTGTTCATTCATTTCTAAATTACTATTATTTGATGACTATTGATGTTTCAGCTTTATTTATTTCTGATTTCTTATGAACTATGACTGATGACTATTGATTAATCAAGTTCATTTATTTCTGATTTCCTATTATCTATGACTTATGACAATTGATATTTTACTTTATATGTTTCTTGTTTACTATGAACTAAGGGTGATCACTATCGATTATTCATGTTCATTTATTTCTGATTTACTATAATCCACGAATCGTGAATATTGATTATTACTGTTCATTTATTTCTCATTTACTATTAACAATGACTGATGAAGATTGATACTTCTGCTTTATTTATTTCTGATTTCCCACGAACTATGACTGATGACTATTGATTAATCATGTTTTTTATTTCTGGTTTACCATTATACAAGTATGGTGAATATTGATTATTCACGTTCGTTTATTTCGGACTTGCTATTATCTATGACTGACTACAATTGATATTTTATCTTTTTATGTTTCTGATTTACTATGATCTATGACTGACGACTATTGATTATTCATGTTTATTTATTACTGATTTACTATTATCCACAAATGGTGAATGTTGATTATTCATGTTCATTTATTTCTGACTTACTATTATCTATGACTGATGACTATTGATATTTAGCTTTATTTTTCTCTGGTTTACTAATAATTATGACTCATGACTATTGATTACTCATGTTTAATTATATCTGATTTACTATTTTCCACGAATGGTGAATATTCATTATTCCTATACATTAGTTTCTTAATTACTATTATCTATGAATTATGACTATTTATATTTCACCTTTATATATTTCTTATTTCCCATGAACTATGACTGATGACTATTGATTATTCATGTTAATTTATTTCTGATTTATTATTATCCACGAACGGTGAATACTGATTATTCATGTTCATTTATTTCGGACTTACAGTTATCTAAGACTGATGATTACTGATATTTCTGCTTTATATATTACACATTTACTATGAACTATGACGGTTGACTATTGATTATTCATGTTCATATATTTCTGATGTAATATTATCCATGATCGTTTCATACAGATTATTCATGTTCATTTATTTCTGACTTACTATTATCTATGAGTGATGACTATTGATATTTCAACTTTACTTATTTCTGATATCACATAAACTATGACTGATTACTATTGATTATTCATGTTCATTTATATCTGATTTACTATTATCCACGAATGGTGAATATTGATTATTCCTGTTCATTTATTTCTGTTTTACTATTATCAATGATTGGTGAATATTGATACTTCAGCTTTATTTCTGATTTTCCATGGACTATGACTGATGACTATTGATTATTCCTGTTCATTTATTTCTGATTTAGTATTATCTTTGACTGATGACTATTGATATTTCAGCTATATTTATTTCTGGTTTACTATTAACTATGGCTGATGACTATTGATTAATCATGTTTTTTATTTCTGATTTACTATTATCCACGAATGGTGAATATTGATTATTCATGTTCATTTATTTCTGGTTTACTATTATCCACGAATGCTGAATATTGATTATTCATGTTCATATATTTCTGACTTACTATTATCTATGACTGATGACTATCGATATTTCAGCTTTACATATTTCTCATGTAGTATCAACTATGACTGATTAATATTGATTATTCATGTTCATTTTTCTCTGATTTACTATTATCCACGAATTGTGAATATTCAATATTCATGTTTATTTATTTCTGAATTACTATTATCTATGACTGATGGCTATTGATATTTCCGCTTCATTTTTTTCTGATTTCCTATTAACTATGACTGATGATTTTGGTTATTCATGTACATTTATTTCTACTTTACTATTATCCACGAATGGGGAATATTGATTATTCCTGTGCATTCATATCTGACCTACTATTATCTATGACTGATGACTATTTATACTTCAGCTTTATTTCTTTCTAATATGAACTATGACTGATTACTATTGATTATTCATGTTCATTTTTTTCTGATTTACTATTATCTATGACTGATGACTCTTGATATTTCAGCCTTATTTATTTCTGATTTCCTTTTAAATATGAATTACGACTATTGGTTATTCATGATCATTTATTTCTGATTTACTATTATCCAAGAATGGTGAATATTGATTTTTCCTGTTCATTTCTTTCTGATTTACTATTATCAATGAATGATGACTATTGATACTTCAGCTTTACTTATTTCTGATTTCCCATGAACTATGACTGATGACTATTGATTAATCATGTTTTTTATTTCTGATTTACTATTATCCACGAATGGAGAATATTGATTTTGCATGTTCATTTGTTTATAACTTACTATTGGCTATGATTGATGACTATTGATGCTTCAGTTTTACTTATTTATGATATCACATGTACTTTGACTGATTACCATTGATTATTCATGTTCATTTATATCTGGCTTACTATTATCCACGAATGATAAATATTGATCATTGATTTATTTCTGTTTTACTATTATTAATGATTGGTCAATATTGATTATTCCTGTTCATTTATTTCTAACTTACTACTATCTAT
>NW_021615691.1:0-162 GCF_004785775.1 Grammomys surdaster
TTCTCAGTACCACAGGGAATAGTCTTAAAAATTGACCACATACTCAATCACAAAGCAATCTCAATCAAAATTAGAAAATTGAAATAACTCCATTTATCCTACCAGACCACTGTGGAATCAAAATGGATGTCAACCACTACAGAAGCAATAGAATACATCTGA
>NW_021615691.1:172-4943 GCF_004785775.1 Grammomys surdaster
GAGACACAATGAAATCAGTGCTTACAGGAAAGTTTGTAGCAGTAAATGTTTTGTTTAAAAATGGAGAGATCTAAAAAAAAAAGAAAAGGGAGAGATCTTACCATAGCAATTTAAAAACACACCTGAAGGCTCTAGAACAAAAAGAAGCAAAAACACCCTAAAGGAGTAAACAGAAGAAAATAAACTCTGGCCTCAAATCACTACCACATATATTTTCAGAAAATATAGAATCGACAGGCAAACCCTTATGTAAATTATGTAAAAGACATAGAGAAAATATTCAAATTAACAAAACTAGAACCAAAAAGAAGTACATAACAACAGATATCAAGAAAATATAAAGAAGCATTAAATCATACTTAAAAAAACCTACAATCCACAAAATTGAAATTCTAAAATAAGTTGACAAATTGCCCAATAAATATCGCTTAAATCAAGATCAGGTAAAAGATTTAGATAGATATACATTCACTCAATAGAAGCAGTCATTAAAAATTTCCCAATCAATCAATCAATCAAATCAAAAAAAAAAAAGAAAAGAAAACAGGGCCAGTAGGTTTTTAGTATAGAAGACTAGTAAAAAATGCTAACCAAAAGCATGCAGGAAATCCAGGACACAATGAGAAGACCAAACCTAAGGAGTAAAGGTATAGATGAGAGTGAAGATTGCCAACTTAAAGGGCCAGTAAACATCTTCAACAAAATTATAGAGGAAAACTTCCCTAACTTAAAGAAAGAGATGTCCATGATTGCACAAGAAGCCTACAGAACCCCAAATAGACTAGATCAGAAAAGAAATTCCTCTTGTCACATAACAATCAAAACATCAAATGCACAAAATGAAGAAAAAATACTAAAAGCAGTAAGGGAAAACAGTCAAGTTACATATAAAGGTAGACCTATAAGAATTACACCAGACTTCACATCAGAGACTATAAAAGCCAGAAGAGCCTGGACTGACATCATACAGATCCTAAGAGAACACAAATGCCAGCCCAGATTACCATACCCAGCAAAACACTCAATTACCATAGAGGGAGAAACCAAGATAGTCCATGACAAAACCAAATTTACACAATATCTTCCCACAAATCCAGCACTTCAAAGGATAATTGATGGAAAATCCCAACAAAAGGAGGGAAACTATAACCAAGAAAGTAATCTTACAACAACCATAAAAGTAGATAGCTGCACAAACATAATTCCATCTCTAATAATGAAAATAACAGGAAGCAACAATCATTTTTCCTTAATATCTCTTAACATCAATGGACTCAACTCCCCAAGAAAAATACATAGGCTATCAGACTGGATGGATTAAAAAGGATCCAGAATTTTGCTACATACAGGAAACATACCTCAGTGACAAAAACAGACACTACCTCAGAGTAAAAGGATAGAAAACAATCCTCCAAGCAAATAGTCCCAAGAAACAAGCTGGAGTAGCCATTCTAATATCAAATAAAATCGGCTTTCAACCAAAAGTAATCAAAAAAAAAATAAGGAATGACACTTCATCCCCCAGAAATGGGGAAACAACTATCACCATAACATTGTATATTGGGAAATAACACAGAGTAACATCAGTCCAGCATGTGAAAGACTTGTTTGATAAAAGCTTCAAGTGTGTGAAGAAGATACCATGGGATAGAAAAATCTCCATAACCATGGAACAAAAATATCAGCACAGGAATTTGGTTCATCCTAGATTTATGGCGATCTTTAGCAAAATTTGTTACAGAGCTTGAAATGAGAATTCTCATCTTCATATGATCACACACAATACACACACACACATACACACACACACACACACACACACACACTAAACTATCCTTAAAAATGTGTGACATTCAGGAAGTCTTACAGTATCCTATTTTAATTGGTACTATAGAGCTACAGTAATGAAACCTGAATGATATTGGCATAAATTAAATACATTGATCAACAGAATTGTATTAAGATCCAGACACAAATTTTCACACATATAGGATATGTGACTTTGATAAAGAAGCCAGAAACATACACACTGGGGGAAAACATATTCAACAAATTATGATGGCGAAACTGGATGTATGAATGTATGATAAGAATGCAAATATAGCAAAAACGGGAGATACAACACAAGAAAAAATGAAGAAACACAGAAGAGTTATTTATGTGTCAAAATAAGGCCAGGTTAATTCTTGTGTGTGAAGATACACTGAGATGATGAAAAAGTTGGTTATTTATTCACAAATAAAACAAAATACCTACATTCCTCTTTTTAAAAAAAATGTAACCCAGCTCTGTGTACAAACACCTTCTTTTGTTCCCCACCTGTTCCACAGTCTCTGCTTTAGCCAGATCTCAGATCAAAGCACAGCAGAGAATGCTAGAAGCCCAAGATACTACAGAGTCTGTTGCAAAGGGGAAGAAGTTACTGTAATTGCTACTCTCCTCTCTATTGAGGACAAAGGGAGAAGAAACATAGACTAGGTAACTCACAGCCATGATTCTACAAACAGTTAACCATGGACAAAATGAATGTTCCTGAGTCTGAGAGGCCAGAGGGAGATACACACAGTGAATTCCAAAACAACATGTCTTACAGAGAAAAACCTATCTCTGGAAAATGAAGGAAGTGGTGAGAAAGTATGCAAAGGAAGCAGAGTGTGGGCAGGGCAACAGCAGCAAATGCTGAAAGAGGGAACACATATGCAGCCAGCCTCAACCTCAGTCACTCTGTTGTTTGCTGATAAGTGCAGAACCCACTTTACATGCATCTGTCAGATAAAATCAAGACCACTGTTTCTGGAAGTTTACTGTGCTACCATCCTTTTGTGTAAGGATGCAGGATCAAGCTGGTCCAAGGAACAAAGCCTACTAATCAGGAATTCAAAGGAGAGAACAGGGATCTGAGTCTAATTAGGGCCAGAACAATGAAATAAAGAAAAAAAGGAAACCTGGACAAGAAACCCAAAAAGAACAGTCTTGGGTTTCCCAGTCTCCTACAAAGCATTCAGTCATGCCCTTCAACACAGTCACAAAGGAGTCCTTTGATCTCTTCCTTTGTTCACAGACAGATGCAGACAACTCACAACTCAAAAGGGTTTCTCAACTTAGTTGCCTCAACCTAGGTGACTCTCTTCTTCTTGCCCAAGGCTATTGTCCCTGTGTACAGTGTGTGCTGATGGGATACATTCTGTTGGAATGTGACACATCATATTCACATTATTAATAACAGTTCATGAATCTGATAAGAAACACTGTCATGATCTCCTAAGCTAAAAGAAAGGCAAAAGCAACAACCATCTGAAATTACATCCTTTCACCAGCACACACTTCAGCCTTCGGGGCTGCTGTTTCTCTCAATCCTGTCTTGCGGCTCAGAATCTGTCCTTCCTATTGGCTACTGACTGACTTATGACATCACTCTCCCTCCTAGCCTACCAGCACCTGGTAGAATCCTGGGGTTTCCATGGTGCTGCCTGTAAACAAATTTGGATCACTACAGGTATCCTGTGACCAGTGACCAGTGGGCTCTGTCTGATACTGGACACACTCGCTAGTTTGGTCAGCATATTAGACAAAGACTAACATTTATCTGGCTCAATTGTATGGTGGAGTACTGTTACTCCTCCTACTAAGCCCTCCTGATCGTGTCCGGTAAGGAAAGAAACTTTCAAACATTTTTATCACATCTTTCCTTATTTTTTAGTATATGTTTAAATCTTTCAAATACTAGGGACTACACAGCTATAGATATCTCATATTGAAAGTCATGTTTAGCTTTTGTTCTTACTAAGAATATGACTTTGGACACACAATTTACTCTCAACTGATTCTTTATCCACCTCAGGGAGATTACAGTGCTACTATGGTCTAGGCTCTGTGCTGTTGAATCTGACAAGTGAATGTGAAAGAGCCAAAGAGGGGACAGGACTCTGGAAGGTAGTTCTTATAGTGAAAGAATTATTGAGGCTGTTACATGAAAGACCGACCCACAAGAACTGGGGAAAAAAACCATTCCAACTATAAAGTTGAAAAGCTAGAAAACAGAGAAATCAAAGGAGTCAAACCTGCAGATGTGATAATGTTGCACAGAACCACCCATTTTAAATCAAAGGGCTCAGGGTATTGTCATTGCCCAAGCTTTGTTTAGGTAACCATATTAGCATTCGTTTGGGTGCAAGTTCACTGTCATATACAGAGGATATTATCTCACTCTTGTCCCTGACTCTTGAAATCTATCACATCTTGTACAGAGTTCTCTGATTCTTGTATGTACTGGTTGTATTGGAAATTATCAGTTGGGACTGGGAACTCCATAGTCAGTTGTTCTCTGTACAACAATAACTGACACAGGTGGGAAACGCTCACAAGGATTCCCCTCATAAAGAGTTACAGACAATTAACAGGAACAGAGGAAGAGTAAATCTTATTCAGGGATCAGCCTTCCAATAGGTGAGCAAATCCCAGTAGGTCAGCCCTTAACCAATGTATACATCATGAAATGTTATTAGTGGGTTGTATACATAAAGTCATAAACACATAGGTGTTTAAGGGTTATCTTTATATAAGATCATCATTTATAGAAGGAGTGGCAGGGACAAAGGAGTAGTTAGCAAGAAAAATGAAGTAAATATAATACTAATATACAAAATCCCTGATATGTAATTTTTAAAAACAAAAACAGCCACAGAGTATAGACTAGCTTGGTGGTCCTGGGACTCACCTATAAGGCAGCACTTTAGATCCAGAGGCAGGTTGGTTTCTGTGATCTCAAGCC
>NW_021615692.1:0-1635 GCF_004785775.1 Grammomys surdaster
GGGTGTAGGTGGGGATGTGGGTTGCAGTGTTAGAATGTCCTGGGGAACATAAGATGAGTAGCTGCCTCATCAGCTCAGTTGTTTCCCTTGGAGATGATAGAGTCATCCATCCAGTGGGATCTGCAGTGGACAATCGCAATAGCTGTGTGGAGGTGGGAGGCCTTTAGCATGGCCATAATTTGGTTTGCATTAGTTACTGATCCTCCTTTGTGGTAAGTAACCCACGCTCCTTCCAGATAGCAGTGTGGGACAGGAGGATATGGAAAGCTTATTTGGAATCTGTGTAGATGTTGAGGGACTGTCCCAGTGCCAGCTGGAAGACATGGATGGGTAAGGGCTATTAATTCAGCCTGTTGGTTGGTGGTATGAGCAGGAAGGGCCTGTGCCTCCACCACCTTGGTGTCTGACACTATCACATAACCAGCTTTCCTGGCCCCTTCATGTAGAAAGAAACTTCAATCTGTATACCAGTTAAAGATGGCTTGAGGCAATGTGTCCTCCTGTATGTGTGAAGGATGAGGTAATAGTTTCTCTAAGGTTTCAGTGCAGGAGTGAGATAGGGAGTAGTCAGTATTAGATTGAGGAAGAAGATTGGAAAAATTAAGAGGTGGGCATGATTGGAAGGTGAGGATGAGTCTTCTATTAGAGCTACCTGAAGAGAAAGAACCCTGCAGGAAGGTAGAGTCTATAAGCCTTTGTAAGTTAGGAGCTGTGACAGGTTGTGAGAAGAGAGGATAGTTATAGGCAATCCAAGGGTTAGTTTCTTTGATTCTCTAATAAGGAGTTCAGCAGCTGCTAAGGTATGAATACAAGGTGCCCATCCCTGGATGGTTAGATCTAGTCTTGTTGACAAGTATGCTATGGGTGCAAAAAATGGTCCCCATTGGTCACCTAAGATTCCAAGGCAAATCCCTCCTTTTCTGTTATGTAGAGGGGAAAAAGGACGAGTCAAGTCAGGGAGATGTACCTGGTAGAGTCCAGTAACTGGATGACAACAGGAGAATGATGCTTAGCAATAGAAGGGTTCTGGACATCCGAAACTTGGGGGTCCACCTGAGAAGCTGGTATGGAAAATAACATGTTAGTGTTAGTAGGTTGACTGGCTAAAAGGAGGAACAGAGGAACTTCTGGCAAGCTTGGGCTTAGGTGAATTGGTGGAGCAATATCTACCCGGGGCTCCCTGCTAGTGATAGGTGTGGTCGGGTTGAGAGAGCTCGGGCCCTGTCAGTCCTCCATAGCCAAGCCTAGACGGTCAGCTTATGGGTTGTTTGGGAGTGATGTCCCTCTGTTCTGAGTGACATGAGGACAATCGACAGAGCAATGTCCCCTCTGAGGGCACCTAGGACATGGTTCCCTTGGCTTGCTGGGGTTGAGGCAAGCCTTCACCCAATGACCATGTTGACCACACTTGTAGCAGAAACCAGGTGGTCCCTGAGCCTTCAAAGACCAGGAGTCTGGGGTAGTGGCTGAGGCTTGTCCGATAGCCTTTGCCAGCATGTAGTATTTCTGTTTTGGGACTTTCTCATCTCTCTCAAGGTACATCTTGAAGGCCAGCATCAAGACTTCCACCTGTGGAGTTAGGGGCCCACCTCTCCAATCACCTAAGTTTAGCTTTTATGTTGGGGTAGCTCTGGG
>NW_021615693.1:0-199 GCF_004785775.1 Grammomys surdaster
TGTTCTCATGAGTTTATAAATGGTTTGGAGGACAAACATCAATAATATCATTTATTCAGTTTGAGGGGATAAATTTTATGGTCATCCTTTAATAATATTTCTGGCCCTTCTGCCCCTGCCTGGTCCTCTGGGCTGGAGCAGACACAGAGTCGGTCTGCTCCTGTCCTGTTGAGAAACTGAATCCTGAGTCATCCAGGAG
>NW_021615693.1:209-3606 GCF_004785775.1 Grammomys surdaster
AACTGAATCCTGAGTCATCCAGGAGCCACTGCACTCAGAGCAGCTGGAGCCACTGCACTCAGAGCAGCTGAAACTGAATCCTGAATCATCGAGGACCCACTGCACTCAGAGCAGAAGGATTTCCAGATCCAAGAGGTGGCCTGAGTCCCAGGAGTTATTCCACCCAGGAGATTAGGAGCATAAGACCACAGAGACCTCTGGACTCTGAGGAGCTCTGCAATAAGCAAGATAACTGGAAATACAGACTCCAGTTTTACACAGTGAGGGCAGGTACCACTAGAGTTAACCAGATGGCGAAAGGCAAGCGCAAGAACATAAGCAACGGAAACCAAAGTTTCTTGGCATCATCAGTGCCCAATTCTCTCAATATAGCAAGCCCTGAACACCCCATCACACCTGAAAAGCAGGATTCAGAATTAAAATCACTTCTCATGATGATGATAGAGGATTATAAGAAGGAATTAAGTAACTCCCTTAAAGAAATACAGGAGAGTACAAGTAAACAGATAGAAGCCCTTAAAGAGGAATCACAGAAATCCCTTAAAGAAATGGAAGAAAACACAAAGAAGGAATTAAACAAAAACATTCAGGATCTGAAACTAGAAATAGAAACAATAAAGAAAGTTCAAAGGGAGACAACCATGGAGATAGAAAACCTAAGAAAGAGATCAGGAGTCACAGACGCAAGCATCACCAACCGAATACAAGAGATAGAAGAGAGAATCTCAAATGCAGAAGATACGGTGGAAAATACTGACACAGTTGTCAAAGAAAATGCAAAATGTAAAAAACTCCTAACTCAAAACATCCAGGAAATCCAGGACACAATGAGAAGACCAAACCTAAGGATAATAGGTATAGATGAGAATGAAGATTCCCAACTTAAAGGGCCAGTAAATATCTTCAACAAAATTATTGAGGAAAACTTCCCTAACCTAAAGAACAAGATGCCCATAAACATACAAGAAGCCTACAGAACACCAAATAGACTAGACCAGAAAAGAAATACCTCCCGTCACATAATAATCAAAACATCAGATGCACAAAACAAAGAAAAAATACTAAAAGCAGTAAGGGAAAAAGGTCAAGTAACATATAAAGGCAGACCTATAAGAATTACACCAGACTTCTCACCAGAGACTATAAAAGCCAGAAGAGCCTGGACTGACATCATACAGACACTAAGAGAACACAATTGCCAGCCCAGATTACTATACCCAGCAAAACTCTCAATCACTATAGATGGTGAAACCAAGATATTCCATGACAAAACCAAATTTGCACAATATCTTCCCACAAACCCAGCACTTCAAAGGATAATTGATGGAAAATGCCAACACAAGGAGGGAAACTACAACCTAGGAAAAGCAAGTAAGTAATCTTCCAACAACCCCCAAAAAAGATACAAACATAACTTTACCTCTAATAACAAAAATAACAGGAAGCAACAATCATTTTTCCTTAATATCTCTTAACATCAATGGTCTCAGTTCCCCAATAAAAAGATGCAGACTATCAGACTGGATACACAAACAAGACCCAGAATTTTGCTGCATACAAGAAACGCACCTCAGTGACAAAGACAGACACTACCTCAGAATAAAAGGGTGGAAAACAATTTTTCAAGCCAATGGTCCCAAGAAACAAGCTGGAGTAGCCATTCTAATATCAAATAAAATCGACTTTCATCCAAAATTAATCAAAAAAGATAAGGAAGGACACTTCATACTCATCAAAGGAAAAATCTACCAAGGTGAACTCTCAATTCTGAACATCTATGCTCCAAATGCAAGGGCACCTACATACATAAAAGAAACTTTACTAAAGCTCAAAACACACATTACACCTCACACAATAATAGTGGGGGATTTCAACACCCCACTGTCAGCAATGGACAGATCATGGAAACAGAAACTAAACAGAGACACTTTGAAATTAACAGAAGTTATGAACCAAATGGACTTAACAGACATCTATAGAACATTTCATCCTAAAACAAAAGAATATACCTTTTTCTCAGCACCTCATGGTACCTTCTCCAAAATAGACCATATAATTGGTCACAAAACAAGCCTCTACAGATACAAAAAGATTGAAATAATCCCTTGCATCTTATCAGATCACCACGGACTAAGACTGGTCTTTAATAATGACAAAAACAATGGAAAACCCACGTACACATGGAAACTGAACAACACTCTACTCAATGATGACTTGGTCAAGGAAGAAATAAAGAAAGAAATAAAAGACTTTTTAGAATTCAATGAAAATGAGGACACATCATACCAAAACTTGTGGGACTCCATGAAGGCAGTGCTAAGAGGAAAGCTCATAGCGCTAAGTGCCTACAAAAAGAAACTGGAAAGAGCACACACTAACAAGTTGACTGCACAACTAAAAGCTCTAGAACAAAAAGAAGCAAATACACCCAGGAGGAGTAGAAGGCAGGAAATAATCAAACTCAGGGCTGAAATCAACCAAATAGAAACAGAAAGAACAATACAAAATATCAATAAAACCAGGAGTTGGTTCTTTGAGAAAATCAACAAGATAGATAAACCCTTAGCCAGATTAACCAGAGGGCACAGAGACAGTATCCAAATTAATAAAATCAGAACTGAAAAGGGAGACATAACAACAGAAACTGAAGAAATTCAAAAAATCATCAGATCCTACTACAAAGGCCTATACTCAACAAAACTGGAAAACCTGGATGAAATGGACAATTTCCTAGACAGATACCAGGTACCGAAGTTAAACCAGGAGCAGATAAACCATCTAAATAGTCCCATAACCCCTCAGGAAATAGCAGCAGTCATCAAAAGCCTCCCCACTAAAAAAAGCCCAGGACCAGATGGTTTTAGTGCTGAATTCTATCAGACCTTCAAGGAAGACCTAATACCAATTCTATTCAAACTATTCCACAAAATAGAGACAGAAGGAACACTACCCAATTCGTTCTATGAAGCTACAATTACACTCATACCCAAACCCCACAAGGACCCGACAAAGAAAGAGAACTTCAGACCAATCTCCCTTATGAACATCGATGCAAAAATACTCAATAAAATTCTAGCAAACCGAATCCAAGACCACATCAAAACAATCATCCATCATGATCAAGTAGGTTTTATCCCACGAATGCAGGGATGGTTCAATATTCGGAAATCCATCAATGTAATCCACTATATAAACAAACTTAAAGAAAAAAACCACATGATCATCTCACTAGATGCTGAGAAAGCATTTGACAAAATTCAACATCCCTTCATGATAAAAGTCTTGGAAAGATCAGGAATTCAAGGCCCCTACCTAAACATAGTAAAAGCAATTTACAGCAAACCAGTAGCCAACATCAAGCTAAATGGAGAGAAACTTGAAGCAATCCCACTAAGAT
>NW_021615694.1:0-2427 GCF_004785775.1 Grammomys surdaster
ATTGTACACATTCTAATCGTTAAAGGTGTGAAGGAAAAATATCCTCAGGAGTTCAAAATTTTACGAAAATTTGAAAGCCATTGTTCAAGTGACACCCAAGGTTTTGAACTAATTTTTCTTTTTTTATTTGGGGCCACCTTAGTGTCTCTGACACGTGGTGTTTGGAGGGAGTATAAGTAGGACTCAAGGGACTAGGAGAGGGCCTTGGCTTGATTGCATAGCTAAACACTTCTTGGTCTTTTGTGTTCACTGATCTTTATTTCCTTAAGAAAAGGATAGCTTAGAATTTTTCCTGATGTACATGCTAGTCCGAAGCCTCCTGCTGAATGGTGCCTTCAGCTGAATCCTGACTGTTCCTACTACTTTGTGCCACTGCTGCTGCTATCCCCACATTACTGAACTGGCTTGCTGGTATAGCCATGAAGAGTTTCAGAGTGGATCCAATTGCTGCTGCCAACCTGTGAACAGAGCTGCTCATTAGATGCCATAGCAGATTGGAGTTGCTCCAAAGAACCATTTTGAAACTGGTCCACTTCCTCCATTTCCTTTCTTTTTCAATACCTCTGGTGGGTGGTGAGCTAGAAGGAAAGTGATGAAAAGTCATGAAAAACAGGCTTTCAAAAATTACAGTTACACACTGTCTAGTGGGAATGCTATTGTATTGAAAGATTAAGTATATCATGCAATACAATAGAAGCTGGTAACATTGTATCCCAGGGACCATGAAATTTCACTCCTTCAGCCATCAGAATATTTAACCAAACTTCAAAAGAAAAATAAGGGACGTTAACACAAGCAAAGCTGTAGCACAATGTTCAGAGTAAACAAAAACAATCACGTTTGGGGCACCACTAGAGGACATCTGTCAAGGTGCTATTTAACAGTTTGAAGCACTCTTCTCATCCACATATAAAGGAACCTGCTGCACAAGTTTAAAGATATCATATGACACAGTCTTAGAAGCCTTATGAGCTGAAGTTTCTGATGAAAAGGTGGTTTCTAAGCCCTGTACTATTGACACATAAATGCTTCATCTTCCCAGGGCTATCATCCTGATAACTAAAAGATAGAAGGATATTTTTTGAGTCAGTTGGAAGAGGCATTTACAATTTTGGCTTCTTCTCAAGTGTCATCAAGTTCATGTTGAATTTCACAAGGATTCTCCCCTGTAAGCCTTTAGCTTAGTTCCTGTAACATGTGTGACAGATAAGTGGTTCTTAATCAAGGTAAAACTAATTTGATGCCAGAATAATAGTCAAGATTTCAGTGAATTATAGATTTTTCAGTCTGGACTTGCTAATAACTTATTGCAAAATATCTTTATAAAATAGCTCATGATTCTTATCACAAATAAGAACACCTCCAAGAAGCTCTACAGATAGCTATATGTAAGAGTACTGACTGCTCTTAACAATGAACTATATTCAATTCACTGACCAACACAGTGATTTACAGCTCTTTGTGGCTGAGGTTGTACAGGAACTAACACTTTCTTTTATTTTTTTAAATTTTCACACTATTTTTTAAACAATTATAATTCTGCCAACATTAAGTCTTCAAAGACATCAAAAGACACATCTATCAGACATCTACTGGTAACATTGCTACAGTTATAATCATATTTAAAATTTCTGTTATTATATTGATAATGGCTAACCCCCAAATATAATGATGCTTCATGAAACCTGCTACTTTGGCATGCATTTCCTTCTTTCTTTTTTATACATACTTTATTTATTTTTTCTCAAATCGTAATTCATTCACACAGGTGTTGTAAACACAGAAAGGCAGGATGTGGGGAATGGGATGACACTGGAGAGTGGGTGTTTAGGGTGAATACAGATATCTTTCAGAACCGGGTATGGGCTGGGTGAAGGTTCAGAGGACAGGTCACTATGACTCTACCTATGACTCACTTGTCCTTTTCTAAGTTGGGAAACCATTTTACATTTTTTGTTTTTTTTTTTTGTTTTTTCGAGACAGGGTTTCTCTGTATGGACCTGGCTAACCTAGAACTCACTCTGTAGACCATGCTGGCCTAGAATTCAGAAATCTGCCTGTCTCTGCCTCCCAAGTGCTGGGATTAAAGGTGTGTGCCACCACCACCCTGGAGAACTGACACTTTTAATGGATGAGTGCACACAAGTGGATAATTTACTATAACAAGTCAAGTGATAGCAAGGAACGTTAAAACAACACACAGGCATAAATCTGTGATTTGAAGGACAGCTTGGTCTACAAGTTAAGTCTAAAGGAAAAATGGGGCATTAGGCCCATCACTGGTATTAGATCTAGCTGCAGAATGCTATAAAGAGGACCTAGGGCAATAGGTGGACTGTTATGTGTGCCCTTGAGGCCTTCAGCTTCCCTGGTATGAGCCTGGAGTATGGTGGGAAGTGAAAATAAGCCCACCACACACCCTCAAAA
>NW_021615695.1:0-2829 GCF_004785775.1 Grammomys surdaster
ATTAGACATCAGTCATAGATAATAGTAATTCGAAAATAAATGAACGTGAACAATCAATAGTCATATATCATAGTTAATAGGAAATCAGAAATATATAAAGGTGAATTATCATTAGTCACCAGTCATAGACAATAGTAACTCAGAAATAAATGAACATGAAATATCAGTAATAACAATCAGTGGAAAATAGTAATTAAGAAATAATTAAACATGGACAACCAATAGTCATATGTCATAGTTGATAGGAAATCAGAAATATATAAAGGAGAAATATCATCAGTCATCAGTCATAGATAATAGTAAGTCAGAAAAAAATGAACATGAATAATCAACATTCAGCATTCATGGATAATAGTAAATCAGAAACAAATGAACTTGATTAATCAATAGTCATCAGTTAGAGTTCCTGGGAAAGCAGAAATAAATAAAACAGAAATATCAATAGTCATCAGTCATAGATAATAGTAAGTCAGAAATAAATGAACATGAGTAATGAATATTCAGCATTCGTGGATAACAGTAAATCAGAAACGAAGTTGATTAATCAATAGTAATCAGTCAGAGTTCATAGTAAATCAGAAATATACAAAGGTGAAATATCATTAGTCATCAGTCATAGATAAGAGTAAGGCAGAAATAAATGAACATGAATAATCAACAATCAGCATTCATGGATAATAGTAAATCAGAAACAAATGAACTTGATTAATCAATAGTCATAAGTCAAAGTTCATAGTAAATCAGAAATATATAAAGCTGAAATATCATTTGTCATCAGTCATAGATAATAGTAAGTCAGAAATAAATGAACATGAATAATCAACATTCAGCATTCGTGGACAACAGTAAATCAGAAAAAAACGAACTTGATTAATCATTAGTCATCAGTCAGTTCATATTAAATCAGAAATATATAAAGGTGAAATAACATTAGTCATCAGTCATAGATAATAGTAAGTCTGAAATAAATGAACATGAATAATCAATATTCAGCATTCGTGGATAACAGTAAATCAAGAACAAACGAACTTGATTAATCAATAGTCATCATTCAGAGTTCATAGTAAAAGAGAAATATATAAAGGTGAAATATCGTTAGTCATCAGTCATAGATAATAGTAAGTCAGAAATAAATGAACATGAGTAATCAATATTCAGCATACGTGGATAATAGTATATCAGAAACAAACTAGCTTGATTAATCAATAGTCATCAGTTAGAGTTCATGGGAAAGCAGAAAAAAATAAAAGTGAAATAACATTAGTCATCAGTCATAGAAAATAATAAGTCAGAAATAAATGAACATGAATAATCAATAATGACCATTCGAGGATAACAGTAATTCAGAAATAAATGAACATGAACAACCAATAGTCATATGTCATAGTTAATAGGAAATCAGAAATATATAAAGCTGAAATATCAATAGTCATCAGTCATAGGGAATAGTAATTCAGAAATAAATGAACATGAATAATCAATATTCAGCATTCGTGGATAACAGTAAATCAAGAACAAACGAACTTGATTAATCAATAGTCATCATTCAGAGTTCATAGTAAAAGACAAATATATAAGGGTGAAATATCATTAGTCATCAGTCATAGATAATAGTAAGTCAGAAATAAATGAACATGAATAATCAACATTCAGCATTCGTGGATAAGAGGCAATCAGAAATAAATGGACTTGAATAATCATTAGTCATCAGTCAGATTTCATAGTAAATCAGAAATATATAAAGGTAAAATATCATTATTCATCAGTCATAGATAAAAGTAAGTCAGAAATAATTGAACATAAATACTCAACATTCATCCTTCATGAATAATAGTAAATCAGAAACAAGTGAGCTCGATTAATCAATAGTCATTATTTAGAGTTCAAGGGAAAGCAGAAATAAAAAAAGCTGAAATATCAATAGTCATTAGTCATAGATAATAGCAAGTCAGAAATAAATGAACATGAATAATCAATAATAACAATACGTGGATAATAATTATTCAGAAATAAATGAACATGAACAACCAATATTCATATGTCATATTTAATAGGAAATCAGAAATATAAAAGCTCAAAAATCAATAGCCATCAGTCATAGATAATAGTATGTCAGAAATTAATGAACATGAATAATCTATATTCAGCTTTCGTGGATAATAGTAAATCAGAAAAAAATGAACTTGATTAATCGATACTCATCAGTCAGAGTTCATAGTTAATCAGAAATATATAAAGCTGAAATATCAATAGACATCAGTCATAGATAATAGTAAGTCATTAATAAATGAACATGAATAATAAATATTCAGCATTCGTGGATAATAGTAAATCATAAATAAATTAAATTGATTAATAAATAGTGATCAGTCAGAGTTAATTGTAAACAAGAAAAAAATAGAGATGAAATATCAATAGCCATCAGTCATGGATAATAGTAAGTCAGAAATTAATGAAAATGAATAATCAATAATAACAATTCGTGGATAATAGTAATTCAGAAATAAAAGAACATGAACAACCAATAGTCATATGTCATAGTTAACAGGAAATCAGAAATATATAAAGCTGAAATATCATTAGTCATCAGTCATAGATAATATTAAGTCAGAAATAAATGAACATGAATAATGAACATTCAGCATCGTGGATAATAGTCAATCAGAAATAAACGGACATGAATAATCAATAGTCATCAATGAGAGTTCATAGTAAATCAGAAATATATAAAGGTGAAATTTGATTACTCATCATTCATAGATAACAGTAAGTCAGAAATAACTGAACATGAATAATCAACATTCAGCCTTCATGGAGAATAGTAAATTA
>NW_021615696.1:0-1570 GCF_004785775.1 Grammomys surdaster
AGTAACTGTCATTGTTGAGGTATAATATATTGGAAGTATTTTATGAGAGCACCAAGAAGCTGTGTTCCAGAGATAGACATCCTGCAGGCAGCCAGATAATTTTTAAGAAACTATCAGGTGGTACTGAAGGAATGGAGGGATCCTGAAGAGCAGTTGAGCCATGATACTGTGAGTGGCTAGGTAAGGCCATTCGGGAAACTGCTGCTTCACTGTCTGTTCAAGTCCAAGGAGTGAAAATTGTTATACAATGAAGTTGAGGATTGGTACCTTGAATACTGCCTAGGAGAGGCTCATGGTGAAAGTGCTGCCTGGTGGAAGCAGAAGAACTGGGTGTATTTGAGAGTCCAGTAAAATGGGATGACCAGAGGAAGAGCAGCAACTGTGGAGTTCTATTGGCAGGAACTTATGGTCACACACAAACTAGATCTGTAAGGTGAAACCCAAGCTCTTTTTGTAAGAGCCCAGATGATCCACAGAGAACCCTGTGCGATGCCTTTTGAGGAAAGCAGCTATCAGGGATTGGAACCAGCACAAGACAAAGGTGGCAGTTTCTTTTAGACAGCACAAGTGGATTATAGTTTGCAAACCTGAAAAGAGTTGGACATCAGTAAAGTCAATGCAGGAATTGAAATTTTTGCAGTTGGATTTTTGGCTTCATTTGAAGGAGTATCATCACTGTGAAGTTTTGAAATGTTTCTATATACCCTATGATGTTGTACATATGTGATCTGATGTTAAGCTTTATTTGATGCTGTAATTTATTTTAGAGAGTTTAGGAGGAGCAAAGGACATTTAGGATTCTGAGCTTTGTTGAGTCTGGAGTAGACTATGGGTATTTTTTCATTGGATAGTTTTAAGGTCCTTTGGCATGGTATAGCCCCACAATCTCATTTTTTTTTTTGCAGAGACAAATTAGTGCCAGGGAATGGTTTTGATTGTTTCAGTATGCTTAGCATACATGAATTTAGCACTAGTCAGATATGTGGCCTTACTTAGGATGGGTTCGCTTTGTCATAGGAAGTGTGTCACAATGGAGGATTCATGAAAATCTCAGGTCAGGCCAGCTTGGTTAAAACCATCCCCCTAGTAGTCTGTGTAAGAGAATAACCTGCTTTCCAAGTCCAAGGAATGAAAGTTGTTATAAATGAAGTTGAGGATAGGTACCTTGACGACTGTCTAGGAGAGGCTCATGGTGGAAGTGCTGCCTGGTGGAAGCAGACGAACTGGGTGTATTTGAGAGTCCAGTAAAATGGGACGACCACAAGAGAGAGTAGCAACTTTGGAGTACTATTGGCAGGAGATTATGGTGACACAGAAACTAGATCTGTAAGGTGAAACCCAAGTTCTTTTTGTAAGAGCCCAGATGATCCTCAGTGAACCCTGTGGTATGCCTGTTGAGAAAAGCAGCTATCAGGTATTGGAACCAGCACAAGACAAAATTGACAGATTTTTTTATATTGCACAAGTGGATTATAGTTTGTAAACGTGAAAAGAGTTGGACATGAATAAAGTCAATGCAGGATTTTAATTTTTGAAGTAGGATTTTTGGCTTCATTTGAAGGAGTATCAT
>NW_021615697.1:0-1191 GCF_004785775.1 Grammomys surdaster
ATGACTGATGACTATTGATATTTGAGCTTTGTTTATTTCTGACTTCCCATGAACTATTACTGATGACTATTGATTATTCATGTTCTTTTATTTCTGATTTACTATTATCCACGAATGCTGAAAATTGATTATTCCTGTTCATTTATTTCTGATTTACTATTATCTATGAATGATCACTATTTTTTTTAGTTGTTTTTTTTTGTTGTTTTTTGGTATATATGCTGTAGAATATATATATATATATATATATATATATATATATATATATATATATTAGAATATATTTACACACACACACACACACTCACATATATATTCTTGGTTTCACCACTTCACCAACTGGGTTCAAACCACACCACTTTGCCATTCTGTCTTTTCTTCTCTGTTCTCCTTTGTATTTCTTTCTTGTGCCCTCCCACTAGAGCTGGAACTCATGATCCTCCTCCTATCTCAGTCTCTCAAGTGCTGGATTACAATGGCTTTGCCTTGTCTGTCCTGGGAACTTGCTCTGTATACTAGGCTGGCTTTGAACTCATGGGAAGATCCATCCTGCCCCAGCATTCCTCAAATCCCAGCACTCGGGAAGCAGAGGCAGGTAAATCTTTAAGTTTGAGGCCAGCCTTGTCTGCAATGTGGGTTCCAGGACAGCTACTCCTACACAGAGAATCCCTATCTTGAAAAAAAAAATTTAAAGGTTTTTCCCCCTCTTTTAGTAGAATCGTCTCAACACCATTAATTTTGGCCGATCCTTTTTCCAGCGACTAGTAACGCCATTCCCATTATGAAATGATTTCCCTTGAGTTTGTTTTCAGTTCGGCCTAACAATCTTGATTTTCCTCCAAGTGGAGATGCTTTTCTCCGAGTCTCTCTGGACTACCTTTCCCTTGCTCTTCTGTTCGCAGCTCGGCAGACAGCTCTCTCATATCTCCATTGTCTCTAGGCCCTTTGCGCTCCTCAACTCTGAAGGGCCTATAGAACCCAGGGCCATCAGAATCTCGCTGATGCTAGACTGTTGCTAGGGCGGTTGTGGTGTAGACTTCTGAGAGGACCAAGCTTCGGTGTCCTAGTGATGGAATAAAGTTGGCACCAGCGTCGCCCGGGGGTGCGTCACTCGACTGATGACTATTGATACTTCAGCTTTATTTATTTCTTTTATCCATGGACTAATACTGACGACTATTGATTATTCAT
>NW_021615698.1:0-1020 GCF_004785775.1 Grammomys surdaster
GATATATGATATATAATACATAATGCATAATACATAATTCATAATATGTGATACATAATATATAATATACTGAATATATTATATTATAATATATAATATATAATACATAATGCATAATACGTAATACATAATATGTAATACGTAATACGTAATACATAATATATAATATATAGTATATAATACATGATGAATATGTTATACTATAATATATAACATATAATACATAATAAATGAAGTTATTATAAATAAAATTGTCAAAGTAAATGTTAGTAGTATCAGGAATGTCAGTATAAATTTACATGTCTGTGTAAATATTATCAGAAATACAAATAATATGACTCGAACTAGAACTATAAATACGTATATATTTTAAATACAAATTAATACAGATACAGTTACAGACATAAATAAAGATATAAAAACAGATATAGATGATATGGATTTGTATATGAATCTGAATACAAAATAAAAAAGACATAAAATAAAATATGGATATGGATATGAATAGAAATAACGTGAACATGAATCTCCACGTGAACATAATTCAAATATAAATACAAACACGCATGCAGATGTACGTGTCACCTAAAACGCAGATGTAAATATCAATAAATATACATTTGAATATGAATAATATGAACGTCAATGTGAACGTGAACTTGGACGGGAACAAATATAAATATAAATATAAATATTTCTATATAAATATATAACTATATATAAATATAAATATAATTATCAAATGTATATAAATAATATAAACAAATATAAATAAAAATAAAAATAATATAAATATAAATATAATTATAAATATAATTATGATAAAATGTATATAAATAATATCAACGTATACGTAAACGTCAAAGTGAATTTGAACGTGAGCTTGAGCATAAATAGAAGTATAAGAACTAATATAAATAAAAATAAAAACAATATAAATGTAATTATAAATATAAATAAAATCATAATTATAATAAAATGTATATAAATAATATCAACGTATACGTAAACGTCAAAGTG
>NW_021615698.1:1120-3010 GCF_004785775.1 Grammomys surdaster
GCTTGAGCATAAATAGAAGTATAAGAACTAATATAAATAAAAATAAAGCAATATAAATGTAATTATAAGTATAAATATAATCATAATTATTATAAAACGTATGCAAATTATATAAAGATAAAATTAAATGTGATCGTGAACTTGAACGTGACCTTGAAGATAAATAAAAGTCCAAGAACAAATATAAATAAAAATGAAAATAATATAAATATTATTATAAATATAAATAAGATCATAATTATAATAAAATGTATATAAATAATATCAACATATACATAAACGTCAAAGTGAACTTGAACGTTACATTGAGGGTAAATATAAGCACAAGAACAAATATGAATATGAACAGAAACACCTGAAACCCAAATGTAAATATCAATAAATATACAATAAACAAAAATATAAATAATATAAATATAATTATGCATATAATTATCATTTTTATAAAACGTATGCAAATAATATAGACATAAAATTAAATGTGGACGTGAACTTGGATGTGAGCTTGAATATCAATAAAAGCACAGGGACTAATATGAATATGAATAGAAATATGTAAATATTAATATTAATATTAATATTAATACTGTATTAATACTAATATTAATATTATTTTTATATTAATATAAATCCGTGTTACGATCACGTACTTACCCCAAAATAAAATGATTTTGAGGTGGAAATCCTCTACAAAGTCTAAGGCAGAGATCGATATCCAACAGTCCTGCAATCAAATGTCCTACCAAGTTGATTACTGTTATTTTTTTATTATGATTTAGTATTATTTTTATTATTAGTAGTATTATTTTTATTATTATTTAATATTATTATTAAAAATAATAATATTTTTATTATTATTTATTATTTTTATTATAATTCTCACCCTTCATATTTTATCACTATCATCGTATTGATAATGTGATTAATAATACGAGTCTGTTATCATTGTGATTGCGTTGATTAATAATATATGTTTAGTTATTGTGATGGCGTTGAGATCATTTTATTAGGTTTATTATTTCGTTTTCGTTATATTATTATTATTATTATTATTATTGTTGTTGTTGTTATTATTGCGAGCGGTATTTTCAGACTCGGATTGTTGACTCGAACGCACTCAGGGAGCCCACGCTATTTATTTTAGTTTATTCAGACATCACTCAAAGCAAATGACTATTTATTTAATTAT
Organism: Grammomys surdaster; assembly: GCF_004785775.1. Taxonomy (NCBI): domain Eukaryota; kingdom Metazoa; phylum Chordata; class Mammalia; order Rodentia; family Muridae; genus Grammomys; species Grammomys surdaster. The sequence goes on from NW_021615698.1 coordinate 2,310, forward strand.
ATTGTGATTATTAGTATTATATTACCATCATTAGTATTATTTTATTGAGTTTATTATTATTATTTTATTGAATTTATTATTATTATATTAATATCATCAACATTTATTTACATTTATTGTAATTATTATATTAATATCAACATTATGTTATTTGATTTATTTTTATGATTATATTTTATTAATATAATATTTTATTTTATTTATTTTATTTATTTATTTTATTTAATTAAATTATTTATATTAATATTAATTATTAATACCATATTAATATCAACATTATTTTATTTAATTTATTATTATATTAATACCGTCAATATTTATCTATTTTTTATTATAATTATTTTATTAATATCAAGATTATTTTATTTAATTTATTGTGGTTATTAATATTATATTAATATCAATATTATTGTATTTGTTTCATTACTGCAATTATTAACATATTAATATCATTAATATTATTTTATTGAATTTTTAATTACAATTATTATATTAATATCATCAATATTTATTTGCTTTTTATTGTAATTATTATATTAATATCAATATTATGTTGTTTAATTTATTGTTATGATTATTAATTTTATATTAATGTCATCAGCATTATGTTATTTAATTATTATTATGATCATTAATATAATATTAATTTCACTAATATTATTTTATTTAATTTATTATTATGATTATTAATATTACATTAA
>NW_021615699.1:0-1270 GCF_004785775.1 Grammomys surdaster
TACTAGGGTCCATGAGGGGTTATACAGCCATAACCCACCTTTCTGATCGCTTCCATTTTCAGAGAGAGCTCTAGAGAATTGGACGTCTCTGTCTAGAAGAAAGATCAGAAGTAGGTTGAGGACCAGAAATATAAGGATTTTGTGGTCAGTAAGTTATATTTCCTGGGAGTTATGTGTTTATATATTTTTTCTAAAAAAAAAATACAATTATAGTTAACATGGTTGAAATTCTAATTTGTCCTGGCTGAGATTCCTCATGGCTTTTGATGAAGGCCAGAATATATTTGGATGTTTTATTTTTATTTTCTTCTCTGCACACAGCTTGTATGGACAAGGTCAGTGGAAGATGCAGCAGAAGGGGTAACCATGACTATTGAGTCTCAGATAACCGTTACTAGGGATGCTCTCACAGGCCTCTGACCTGGTCCTATAACTATCATCTAAGCACTGAGCTTCGCATTCACAAGATTAATTTGTTCACTTCTTCATTCATTTAAAATTTGTTGTTATTAATCTGTGAAAGTCTTTTTCTTTATCGGATGAAAAGTACTCTGTGAGCTGTGCAAGCCACTTAGGAAGCATTTTGAGTGACCTGGGTACAGATACCAAAACCATGTTAGTACACGTGACCTGGGTTCAGATACCATGTTAACTATTTGCTATTCCAGATCCAGAGGATCTGACACCCTCATCTGTGGTGTGTCTCTCGCACTCACTTGGAAAACATTCTCTCTTACACATAAAATCATACAAGTGAAAATAGGGACAGATATATTTTGAAAAGTGCTGCTGGGCAGTGGTGGCACATTCCTTTAATCCCAGCACTTGGGAGGTAGAGGCAGGCAGATTTCTGAGTTCGAGGCCAGCCTGGTCTACAGAGGGAGTTCCAGGACAGCCAGGGCTACATACAGAAACCCTGTCTCGAAAAACCAAAAAAAAAAAAAAAAAGAAAAGTGCTAATATCTTACGATTCAATTAAAGCAGACAAGCAAGTTTATGTGTATAATTGAAATCATGCTGTTTTCCCTAATATGTTATTTTGTACTTTTCAAAGTTTCCATTTCATAAATATGGTATACATTTAACCTCTGATCATCATCAATCATAGACAGCTACATGGTTTCTAAGTCATCCTACTAGATACACTTTTTTCTTAACATAACAGAGTGAGATATTTAGTAATCAACCCTATTTCTTTCAAATTTGAAATGTCAGAGTGCTTTATCTCTTCAATGTGTTGGAAGAGCCTCCACTGCCAACCCATCTCACA
>NW_021615700.1:0-1686 GCF_004785775.1 Grammomys surdaster
ACATGCTAGTCCGAAGCCTCCTACTGATTAGTGCCTTCAGCTGAGTCCTGACTGTTCCTACTACTTTGTGCCACTGCTGCTGCTATCCCCACATTACTGAACTGGCTTGCTGGTATAGCCATGAAGAGTTTCAGAGTGGATCCAACTGCTGCTGCCAACCTGTGAACAGAGCTGCTCATTAGATGTCATAGCAGATTGGAGTTGCTCCAAAGAACCATTTCGAAACTGGTCCACTTCCTCCATTTCCTTTCTTTTTCAATACCTCTGGTGGGTGGTGAGCTAGAAGGAAAATGATGAAAGTCATGAGAAAAGGCTTTCAAAAATTACAGTTACACACTGTCTAGTAGGAATGCTATTGTATTGAAAGATTAAGTATATCATGCAATACAATAGAAGCTAGTAACATTTTTATCCCAGGGACCATGAAATTTCACTCCTTCAGCCATCAGAATATTTAACAAAACTTCAAAAGAAAAATCAGGGATGTTAACACAAGCAAAGCTATAGCACAATGTTCAGAGTAAACAAAAACAATCACGTTTGGAGCACCACTAGAGAACATCTGTCAAGGTGCTATTTAACAGTTTGAAGCACTCTTCTCATCCACATATAAAGGAACCTGCTGCACAAGTTTACAGATATCATATGGCACAGTCTTAGAAGCTTTTTGAGTTGAAGTTTCTGATGAAAAGGTGGTTTCTAAGCCCTGTACTATTGACACATAAATGCTTCATCTTCCCAGGGCTATCATCCTGATAACTAAAAGAGAGAAGGATATTTTTTGAGTCAGTTGGAAGAGGCATTTACAATTTTGGCTTCTTCTCAAGTGTCATCAGTTCATGGTGAATTTCACAAGGATTCTCCCCTGTAAGCCTTTAGCTTAGTTCCTGTAACATGTGTGACAGATAAGTGATTCTTAATCAAGGTAAAACTAATTTGATGCCGGAATAATAGTCAAGATTTCGGTGAATTATAGATTTTTCAGTCTGGACTTGCTAATAATTTATTGCAAAATATCTTTATAAAATAGCTCATGATTCTTATCACAAATAAGAACACCTCCAAGAAGCTCTAAAGATAGCTATATGTAAGAGTACTGACTGCTCTTAACAGTGAACTATATTCAATTCACTGACCAACACAGTGATTTACAGCTCTTTGTGGCTGAGGTTGTACAGGAACTAACACTTTCTTTTATTTTTTAAATTTTCACACTATTTTTTAAACAATTATAATTCTGCCAACATTAAGTCTACAAAGACATATGAAAAGACACATCTATCAGACATCTACTGGTAACATTGCTACAGTTATAATCATATTTAAAATTTCTGTTATTATATTGATAATGGCTAACCCCCAAATATAATGATGCTTCATGAAACCTGCTACTTTGGCATGCATTTCCTTCTTTCTTTTTTATACATACTTTATTTATTTTTTCTCAAATCGTAATTCATTCACACAGGTGTTGTAAACACAGAAAGGCAGGATGTGGGGAATGGAATGACACTGGAGAGTGGGTGTTTAGGGGGAATACAGATATCTTTCAGAACCGGGTATGGGCTGGGTGAAGGTTCAGAGGACAGGTCACTATGACTCTGCCTATGACTCACTTGTCCTTTTCTAAGTTGGGAAACCATTTTACATTGTTTTTTTTTTTTTTTTTTTTTTGGTTTTTCGAGA
>NW_021615701.1:0-4383 GCF_004785775.1 Grammomys surdaster
TCTCTCTGATCCCTGTCTGTCTGCCTGTCTGCAGGTCCTCTTCTGTGTCTCTATCCCTTCCTCAGCTTCTCACTCATCTCCCTAGTGCCGAATAACTTCTTTTGGACCATATCTGTTGCATGTTTTAATTTCTGAGGACACACTGTAGTAGGATAGTTTAGTTCTTTGGTGACTTATTTTTCTGACTGTTTTTTCTAATATTCCTATGCTGGTGTCTAGGCTTCTGGGTTTGAAGTGATTATTTTTCTAGGTACTGATTTCTGAATATGTCTGGCTTTGGTGGGAGTTTTGTTCCTGGGTTGCTGTTTGATGTCTGGATTTACAGAGAGAGTTGCCTGAGTGTTGCCTCTTTTATTGACCTGTTTGGTGGGTACTTTCAAGAGGGAATGCTTGCTAGTCAGTTGCCTCTGTTGTATAGTATAGTGCTAGGGGCAACTCTGAAAATTGCAACTGGACTAACAAATAGTGTGGTAGATCGGTGGAAGACTTACCTAGTGTCTTTTTAGGCATGGCATGTGGTTGAACAGGTGTGTCTGATCCTGTGGTGTGGGGCCGAGATACAGGGATCAGGCAGGAAAGGAAGGGCATGTGGAGATTGTCTGTGGTATCTATAGGAGGCATGCACAGAGGAAGAGGAAACTGCCACTAGTATTGTCTTTAAATGGTAAGGACAACTGATATTAGTGTTAGAAGTAGTAGTGGGGTAAGCATTTGGACAGAGTACTTATTTGACTGGCAGGCATGGCTTTTGGTTGAACAGGAGTTTTTGTAGATAATAAGGGGCTCAGACAAAAGATGATTCTTTTTTTGAGAGTATAAAAAACCCACTTGAGGCTGGGCAGTGGTGGCACACACCTTTAATCCCAGCACTTGTGAGGCAGAGACAGGTGGATTTCTGAGTTCGAGGCCAGCCTGGTCTACAGAGTGAGTTCCAGGATAGCCAGGACTATACAGAGAAAACCTGTCTCAAAAAAACAAAACAAAAACAAAAACAAAAAAAACCACTTGAGCAAACTTCCTATGACAAATCTACCTTTTCATCAGCCAGTCAAGGTGCAACAGCAGGGTTTAGCCACATATAGATAACTAATAAACTTTAAAGAGGAAAAAAAAGTTAGCCTACCCATCATGGTTGTCAGATGATTTTTGCCCCCTCGTTTGATTCCTGAAAATTATGCCAAACATACAGTTTTCAAAATATTACATTGCTGACATCTATGTTAATGCCATAGGCACTTGACATTGGCCCAATATTAATGCTGCCAGTTGAACTTGGGTTTCTACAAGAAAACTCTTTATCCTTGAGCTACCTCTCATACCTCATGTGTGAAACTTCTAAAAAACATATTATTCACAATTCTCCCTATTATCATATTCTATGACCTTTCTGAACTCTGTAAAACTGAAGGAGTGAAAACAGTAATTATTCAGGATGATAAGGGCAGTTAGCCCAGAAAATCATCTCCAGAATTTAGTTATTTGCTCACTGGTGCAAACCACAGAAGCAAATTTGCCACAACCTGAAATTTAACATTAGTATAGAGGTTTTGTCTATTAACTTCAGTTGAAACTTATTGGGTTTTCCAGACTAACTGTCACAAAGAAAAGATACAATAAAAATCATAGAAGAAAACTTTTTTAACATTAAAAAAAGAGATGGACATAAATGTAAAAGAAGCCTACAGTACATCAAATACATCGAACCAGAGGTAAAAATCTTCCCGCCACATAATAACCACAAAACTAAATGTTCCAAACAAAGACAGAGGACTAAAAGCTGTAAGGGAACTAGGCCAAGTAACATATAAAGCACACCTATCAGAATTACTCTAGACTTCTCAAGAAATACTGTAAAAAACAGAAGACCTTGGACAAATGTAATGCAGATTATAAGAGTCCACAGATGTCAGCCAAGGCTACTCCATAAATATACAAAGAAATTACTGTAGATAGACAAACCAAGATATCCCACAAGAAATGCAAATTTAAACAATATATGTCTACTAATTCATCCTTACAGAGGATAGAAGTAAACTCCAAAACAAGTGGAGTAATTATACTCAAAAAACACAATAAATTAATCATAACACAACAAACCCAAAAGAATACAAACACCAAACACACACACACACACACACACACACACACAATACCACTTCCAAAACCAAAATTATAGTAACAAAAAACTTTGATCTTTTATATCTCTCAACACCAACAGACTCAACTCCTAAATAAGGACAAGGGCTATGCAAACAGGATCCATCAACTTGCTGCATACAAGAAACAAACCTCAGTAACAAAGACAGCAACTACCTCAGAAGAAAGGGCTGAAAGAAAGTCTCCCAAGAAAGTAGTACAAAATTGTCCATATAATCTGACACAAGAAGAAACATCAATTGATACAAGAAGATTGAAAAAAAATTGCGTGCATTCTATCACATCACCACAGAAAAGGCTGGACTTCAATAAATATAAAAACAGCAGAAAGCCCATATACTCATGGAAACTGTATGACTCCCAGTGATGGTTAGGGAAGAAATAAAGAAAGGAATCTCAAGCCTTCTAGAATCCAATAAAAATGAAGTCACCACATAACCAAACTTATAAGACCCAATGAAAGGAGGGCTAAGAAAAAAACCTCATGCCATAAAATGCCTTCATTAAGTAACTGAAGAGATTCTAGAATAATAACCTAATATCCTACCTGAGTGCCTTAAAACAAACAGAAGAAAACACACTCAAGAGGAGTAGACAACAGGAAATATGCAAATGCAGGGCTGAAATCAACCAATTAGAAAGAAAGAAAATAATACAAAGAATAAAAAAACAAAAAAATTAAAAACAAAAACAAAGAGGTGTTTCCTTGAGAAAAATAAGAAAAATAGGTAAACTCCTTGCCAATCTAACAGGCATAGAGATAGTATCCATAAAAACAAAATTAGAAACAAAAAATGAGACATAAAAGAAACTGAAGAAATTAAAAAATATATCAAATATTATTACAAAAGTCTCTACTCAATAAAAATTGAAAATCTATATTAAATGGATAATTTTCTAGACAGATACCATGTACCAAAGTTAAATCAAGATCAGCTAAACTATCTAAACATGCTCATACCTCCCAAAGAAATTGAACCAGTCATTAAAAAACCTACCAATGAAACACAAGTGGAGGGCAAATTGGTTTTTTAAGCAAAATTCTGTGTGATCATCAAGGAAGAGTAAATGCAAATACTCCTTAAAATATTCCACAAAATAGCAAAAGAAGGAACTCTGACTAATTACACAGTCATTCAGGAATCTAAGACATACAAAAATACAACAAAGAAAAGAACATCAGAGCAACTTTGATTATGAGTATTGACACAAAAATACTGAATAAATTCACAAATTGAATTCAAAAACACTTCAAAGTCACCATTTCCCAATATCAAGCAGGCTTTACCTTCTGGGTGTATGGATTGTTCAATATTTGAAAATCCATCAATGTAATCCTCTATATAAACAAACTCAATATTTGAAAGTGTATCAATGTAATCTATATAAATAAACTCAAAGAAAAAATGTACATGATCATCTCATTAGATGTTGAAGAAGCCTTTGACAAAGTACAACACATCTTCATCTTAAATGTCTTAAAGAGATCAACAATTCAAGGCATATAGCTAAACTAAAGCAATATACAGCACATCAACAGCCAACATTAAATTAAGTGGAGAGGAATTTGAAGCTATCCCACTAAAATCAGGGACAATGCAAGGCATACCAATCTTTCTGTATCTAATCGATATAGTACTGTAAGTTGTAGCTAGAGCAAAAACAACAAAAGAAGATCAAGGACATACAAATTATTACAGGTAATGTCCAACCTGTAGGCTCGAATTCACTGTTAAAAATTAATCATAGATTCTCAAAAGCAAAACACACCATGAGGTAAGATTAGGAGGAGGGGAAAATTGGTTTTTAAGCTAAAGCACGTGGTTCCTTCCCAAGTAACATAGGTTTGGAATTGGAAAACAGGTGGGGTGATATGGTGTGCATAATTCTGAGATTTGTGGCTTGAGACTAGTACTCACACACAGGGACATGGATGGTGCCTAAAGATTCAGCTGTATGTCCTTTCATATTCTGGGCTGCTTCAGAAAGTTTAGTTTGCAAATACTGATTGTTCCTGCTAGGATAAGGGAGATTATAGAGAAGAGGCTTCAATAAGATAGAAATATCACATGGGAGAATTAAAAAAATATTTAATTGTATTTAAGAATAGATAGAAGAATAATGCTTTAAAGGAAATTTGAAAAGGTCTATGCAAGGTCAGGCAGCTGTATTCTTTGAACATGGGTTCCACAAGAATTCTGGGATTTCTTAGTCTGGTATGACAAA
>NW_021615701.1:4483-5663 GCF_004785775.1 Grammomys surdaster
CACAGAATGAAGAATTTAAATGTACATATATGAGTAAAAATTTAGGCCTTGATTTCACTACTAAAACTGCAAGTCATTTCAGTATCCCAAAAATGAATCTTGTCAGAGATTCACGCTCTACAATATACTAATCTGACAATCAAGTTTTTCATACTATATAGGTAATTACATAGATTTTGTAAGGTGCACTGAAATGACCTTCTGTTTCAGTTCACTGAATAGTGTCAGGAACATCTGGTGATTTCCAATGACCTTGGTTCATCCTTCCTTTCAGATGGATCCAGTCAGAACTGCAGTTTTACAGAGACTAGATAACAAATGTTAAAACCAGATTTCTTAAATCTAACCAATTTTTCTAACTTTCCTACCCTCAGCATCCATTTAAAAAATTTTTGCCTCAATACAGCATGAAGAAGTTGTGATGGTGTTGTGGAAAATACTTTAAACAATAACCACCCTATCACCAGCAGGCCCTGAAGTAGTGAGTACTTGATTCACTCCTCATTCCAGACAGCCCCCCTTAAGAGAAGTTGAATTAACACCAAAATACAAACATCACCAAGGCTATCCACAACAGAATTGATTAATAAACTTAGTTTTCGTTTTTGGAAATTAATATTGTATTGGATATTTTATTTACATTTCAGATGTTATCCCCTTTCCCGATTTCCCCCTTCTTAGGAGCCCCATATCCCATCTCTTCTCATACTGCTTCTATGAGGATGTGCCCCCATCCACTCACTTCCAGCTCCCCATCCCTCGAATTCCCCCACACTGGGGAATCCAGTAGTCAAGGGATGAAGGACCTCCTCTCCTACCTATGCCTGACAAGGCAATACTCCCCTACATATACAGCTGTAGCTATGGGTCCCTCCCTATGTGCTCCCAGGCAGGTGGTTTAGACCCTGGAAGCTCTGGTTGGTTGGTTGGTATTTTGGCTCACCCCATGGGGCCACAAACCCCTTCATTTCCTTCAATCTTCTTTCTAAACACTCCATTGGGAAAACCCTGATTAGTTCAATGATTAGCTGTGAGCATCTGCCTCTGTATATATCAGGCTTTGGAAGACCTTTAAGGAGACAGCTGTATTAGGCTCTTGTAAGCATGCACTTCCTTTCATCCACATCAGTATTTGCTTTTGGTGACTGCACATGGGATGGAAACCCAGGTGGAGCAGTCT
>NW_021615702.1:0-2398 GCF_004785775.1 Grammomys surdaster
GGAGGGAGGGAGGGAGGGAGGGAGGGAGGGAGGGAGGAAGGAAGGAAGGAAGGAAGGAAGGAAGGAAGGAAGGAAGGACAGGGAGAGGAAGTGGGAGAGAAGGAAAGAACCTTTCTGATTTGAAGTTGGGAAAACACTTAGGGGCACAAACTTTTAAGCTTGTGTGTACCTTGTATGTAGGCTAGGTTATGTACCTAGACTTGGATTTTGGATTTTGTGGGGTTTTTTTGTTTTTTGTTTTTTGTTTTTTGTTTTTTGTTTTTTGTTTTTTGTTTCTTTTGGGTAAGAAAGTATACATTCCAACAGGAATCTGCTACCTCAGCAAAAAGCTGCTTATCTCCCACAGCTGCCGCAGCTGCCTGCCAGGCTTCAGAGGGCTCAGGTCAGTGATTACCATCTTCTTCCTGACACACTGACATCAGCAACAAGCTAACCTTGCAGCCTGAGCTGAGTCAGTCCTAACAGATGTTAATTAGATCGCTCTAGTCTGACCCCTCCTGGGGTCTGGCTTTCGTCTTCATCACTGTATTAAGCCGGTGAGAACCTCCCTGCAGCTCTAAAACACTCTGATAAGACTGATCAATCCTGTATCTAAAATTGAGCAGATAACCCAAGTGTATTTTGGTAAACTTTTAACCCACTTCCCAAGGCATTTGTCCACTAAGTAAGAAAGCAGAAATGCATGCTTCTTATCTCGTAAAGAGCTCTCATTTGCCTCCCATGAATAATTACTGTTTTTAAAGTAATGTACACACTCTGTCCATTTTGCATTTATGATAGCCGGCTTCTGCAGGAATGAGGACCATTGCAGTTAGAAAAGAAAAATAGCGACACTCGCTCTCTTAGGAAATTTAGGACTGTGAAAAGTTTGGAAGACAAAACAAGACGTGAAAAAAAATGAGTAAGAAAAAAAATCTGATATATTTAAACGGACAAGTGACCCCAAAGACATTCCCCCGAAGCAGATATGCAATGGCTGACTTGTGTATGAGGTAATGTTCAGGCCAGTCAACATTGGAGAAGCTCGGTATGACCCCATCTTACCCCGGTCAGAATGTCTCCAGTGGGAATAAACATTGACAGACACCGGAGAGGATACGGAGAAAGGAAAACGACTCTGTTGGAAGAATGTAATTGACACTCCCTCTGCAGAACAGACTGCAGAATATCCAAAGACACTGAAAATAGACCTACCTGGCCCCACCACCTCCTTGCTGGTTATTTATCCAAAAGAAAAGGAACTAATGTTTCAAAGAGACACCTGTTACACCCGATTACTACTGACCCAAGACATGGAAGCAACCAAGACCTCCCCTGGGACGGCAGAATACTATGCAGTCATTTAAAAGAGAACAATCCTGTCAAGCCAACATTCGGGTGGAACTGGTTACCGTAACGTTGAAGGAAATGAGTCATGCACAGAGAAGCAAATACCACCTGATTTCACGCTCATACAGAAACTGAGACAATTTAGTTGCTGCGGCTAGCTAGTGAGTAGACAGTGGAGCCTAGAGACCAGGAAAAGGAGAAGCTGTTCTGTGTGAATGAAGTCATAGCCAGCATGCAGGAAGCCACACCGGTGTTCTGTTGCTCAGGGCATGATTTAGGTTGATAGAGGAGGATTGAGTGACCCAAAATTGCTAGAGGAGAAGATTTGGGGTACACTCATCACATGGAAACAATAAAGACTTGGGAGGTTGGGTAACCTGTCCTGGGTTGATCAACACAACAACCTGTGAACGTGATGAAGCACCGTGACATACCCTGTGAAGATGCCCTGTGAAGTCCATTGATGCTTTAGCCCAGAGCTAAAGTTATAGAGCCCGTGGATGAAAGCCACCTTCCTGTGCAGTGCTATACGGAGAAGATCAGGGCTCAGTGGTCAGCTGGGACTGGACTCAAAGCCACACTGCTTAGACGTATGTGGTGTCCAAGTTATTAGCCAGAGCTGAGGACGGCCCTCCTGAGCCCAGTGAGGTCCTGCCTCCTTGGTCAGAACAACTCCAAAGAGAGCCCTTCCTTCAGACAGACAGACCCCAAAGTTACACTGACCTGGAAAATTCTCATTCCAAGCTTCCTTCCTATTGGCGCCCTCAAAGTCAAATATTAATGAGCTTCATAGAAATTCTTCTTTCTCGGTGCTAGAAGCTTTCCAGGATTCGGTAGAGGCAGATTGGCCAAATACTTCAGGGGTGCACAGATGGGGAAATACGATAGAGATTTTTAAAAAACTCATAGAGAATCACTAAGCTAATATTCAGTGGACATGTTAATGTGCAAGGGGGGCAGTTCCTCAGGGTTAAAGAACTACAGCCAACCAGTGGGTTCTGGGGAAATGAGAATTATCCTTCCCCAAGGATAAGCCCTCGTCAGTTGTCCAAAACAAAGCGGTCACCCT
>NW_021615702.1:2498-7596 GCF_004785775.1 Grammomys surdaster
GAGAGAGAGAGAGAGAGAGAGAGAACTCACAGAGACTGAGGAAGCAGGACGCATAATGCCTGCAGGCTTCTGTACCAGGTCCTCTGCGTATGTGTTACAGCTTGTAGCTTGGTATTTACATTGATGGGACTTCTGAGTGTGAGAACTAGTGGGTCTCTGCTCTTAGGAATCCTTTCCTGCTGTTGGGTCTCCTGTTCCCACTCCAATTTGAGGGTTTTGTTTTATCTTACTATATTTTATTTTGTTGTGTTTGGTTGTTAGCTCTCAGAATTCGTTTCTTTTCTACTGAGAGAGAAAGTAGGGGAGAAAAGGGGAGGGGAGACTATAATCAGGATATATCATATGAGAAAATAATCTCTTTTCAATAAAAGAAAAATATTTTTTAATGAAAACAGTGAAAAAAAGTAAGCTATCAACTCAAGAGTGTGGTGACATGGGAGGTTTGAGAGAGTGTCTGGGAGTAGCGGGGGAGGTGAAGGCAGAAGAAGAAACATATTTAAATTTATTAATTAAAAGAAAGAATGACTAAGCCGAGTTTCTCGGAATGTGTAAGCTAAGGTCACTTGGAGTCAAGGATTTGGTTGAGGGAGTAAGAAATAAGGCTCACCTATAGCAGGAAAGCTATGAGCACCATCTAGAAAGTTCTGGAGCAATCTTCTGACCATTCTGATCTAAAGAAACATCGGGATGTCTCCTCCGGCTGCTGTGTAACTGTCCACAGTAGAATGGAGGGGTCTGTGGGAAAATCCATTTTCGAAAGGTCATGCGCACTCCGTGCACTCCTTCCACTCACCCCCCTACACTCTCCACCCCCTCTCCATCCACTTTCTGTTCGCTGAGCTCCAAAACTCTTTGAACCTGAGGGGTTCTTTTCCTTCCCATGTCACAGCTGCGAAGCTGAAATATCACATCTGTTTATGATGAGGCATTGAAAATGCAAAACTCCATCGAAACATCACTCAAATGTTTACAAATGTCATCGAGGAGTGACCAGCTGTCACGTCTCTTGAGAAGGGTCAAAGGTGACAAGAACATGGTTCCCAGGCAAAGAAGCCGAGAGAAAGGGTGACTGGACAGGGATCGTCTGTGGGGAGCAAACTTGCTTATGTGTCATTTCGTCCTCAGGTAGCCCCTGCCCAAATCTGGGGCTGGTAACAGGCTGAACTTGGATTTGGTTTGGGAAGTTTCTTGGAGGTTTTGTGTTTATTTATTTGGGGGTTTGGCTTTAGCTTTGTTTGGGTGCCTCTGCAAACACAGTATGTCTGGTAGCAAAGATTTCTGAACTAGTTCTTCTTGGGTGTTCATTTCTTTTTCTTGGGGCTGGATGCTTTCTTACTATATGCTAGTATTGATAACCTGGTAGCTTGGGTAACCAGAGGAGGAATCTAAGTCCCATCAGCCACCTCAACTCCCTCTACCAATTAGCCAAAAGAGGAGGGGATCATTCTGGCTTGCTCATTCGGAGGTTTCCCTTCCATGGTCAGGGGGCCCCAATTCTTTGAGCCTGAGACAAAACATCACATGGGAAAGAGGACACTATTCACTTCATGCTACACAAGAAGCAGGTGTGCTCCAGCTAATAGCCTTCCATATCTTTTATACCATCCTAGCCTATTAGGGTGCTGTCCACATTCAGTGTGGGGTTTTCCCTGATAATTGTCTGAAGATGCCTTTGTAGGCACACCCAGGAGTGAGTTTAACCTCCTAGGCATCTTTCAATCCAGCTAACTTTTTCAATCAAGCTAACTATGAAGCTTAAGTATCACTTAGCCAGTTGGGCAGTCTGGTAGAAAGACAGGCATCAGCGAGCTATGACTCAGTCTACTGGGGAATGGTCTCTAATTTCAGGTCATTCTTATTCCTTAAGTCAAGACATTGCTGTAGTTTAAATCTATCAAGTTTCCCTTGATGTTCAGAATAACCCCAACAAGCTTTAAGAGGAGAGTGAGTATAGACTTAGAGCATGGAACTTAGTCATAACAGCCTGAAATCTCCCACTCAGCCAACTGCAAACCCAGTTTTTAAGGCTCTCCATTGATGATCTCTCCCATAGTCTTTGAGGCTACTGGTCAGTCTGTCCACTGACTTTAGAGCCAGAAGACCTGGTTCTTGTCAAAAATCCTACAAGCTGTTGGCACAAGAACACCGTGTGGGTTGGGTTAGTTACCATAACAAAAGTAGGCAAGTTTGGCTGTCTATCAAGTTTGGTTGTCTATCAAGTTTGGTTGTCTATCAAGTTTGGTTGTCTATCAGCCATGGTGGTTGTCTGGGGGATCAACAGAGGAGCTGGAGAGAAATGTTGAATGGACCAGGCGTGAGACATTCCCATTCTTCCATCCACATTCATTGGTCAGAACACAGGTACATGTCAATATCCAGGGGCCAGGGAGGCTGAGGAAGTGTTCATATATTGTAGACCCCAGGGGAAGGGAAAATGTACTGACTTCCATTCTAGTCTCTGCCATCGTGCTCATTAAATATTTGTTGAATTATTGGTCCCAAGCCCATGGCAACCACTTACTGAAAGTTAAAATAATAGCTGAATGTCCTCTCCTAAAAATAGCCATTAAATGCACCCATAAAAAGACACACTACCTCAGGGATGCTAGGGTCTGGATGTCGTGTGTGCCCCCCCCCCCAATGTTTTAAAGCTTCACTGCCAATCTGTACTAAGCATCTTTGTTGGAGCTGGTGAGAGATGGGTGAGACAGGAAACAGGACACTCACAGATGAGATTAGTTCAGACACAAAGGAACCAGTGGCTAGGATAAAGCTCACTCAGTAAAGTACTTCCCATGCAAAGATGTGGGCCTGAGTTTGATCCCTGGAACCCACACAACAGGGAGGTGCAAAGATCCCTGGGGCTTGCTGGTCAGTGAGTCTAGCCTTCGTGGTGTGTTCTAAGCCAACAAGAGTCTCTGTCTCAAGGGGACTGGACAGTGCTCCTGAGGATGAAGCCCAAAGTTGTCCTCTGGCCTCCCGTGCAAGACATTCACACACGTGTATATGCACATGCATAAACAAAATATAAACAACTAAATATACATTCTAACAAAACCTCGGGGAGAAAGCCACCGTTGACTCTACCATAGCATCTCTAGCTGGAGATAACCCTCTAGAAATCAGGACCCAGGAAGTGGTTCCTTAAGAGGCACTAGATCTGTTAACAACTTGACTGTGGACGTTCAAGCTTTCTAGCAGAAGAAAGAGACCGTGGCTGTACGTAAGCCATGCGGTTGATGGCATCTTCCCCAAAACCTATAAGAACACAACTTCTGTTCGTTTTGCTTCCCAGGGGACTTACACAAGGATTGTTTCCTAGATTAGTTTCCACTTCAGATCACTAAAAAGTCAACTTTCAGGACAGAAGTAAAACAATTGGATCACTCGAAATAACAGAATGGTTCTCATTTTCTTTGTCAAAATTACACGGTATGCATTTGACAGCACACATCATGATTCAATTTGAGCTCCCCCCCCATATCCAACCGAGAGGAGATTTCACAAATTAATATTGTAATTTAAGTTAGTCACACGTGCACAATGACCTGTGCACACAGTTATTCCTTCTGTCATTACTTATAATGGCATAAGATCAAAAATAACCTCAATGTCTTGCTCCAAATTACCCTAAGGCAATTTGGCTCATCAAGAAAGATCAGCATGGAAACTTCCATACTCGGGAACACAGGGCTGGGGGAGGGGGGACGGGGCAGAGTGTATGCTGTATGCTGTGCCATCGAATCCGCAAGAGCCTGGGCCCTGCAGAAATGTATATAATTCTGGCAACTCCTTCTTTATAAGGAAAATTTTTGGTGCTTTCTACTACAGGTCAGGACTTTAGAGGCATCTGAGCAGTCATTTAATAATGAGCATACTAGTGGAAGCAATTTTTTTTCGTTGCTGTTTTCCCACACTGGATGTGGGAGTCACTGAACTTTCTACAGACATTAGTGCCCAGGGGTCCTGAACTCTGTAGTGCCTCTGCTAGACACCTATGAGGGGAACAGACTGATGGTGGAGTCGAAAGCCCAAGGAAGGTCTGTGCCACCTGGCAGTTGAAAGAGACCAGGCAACCCGGCCCATCCAGCTGACCCATAGCTACACTCCCGATGCTTGCCCCTGTTGCAGAGGTATTTAAACCAACAGCTGCTGCTCTCCCCCCTGCCTCATAGAGGTTGTGCAGCAGTTACTAATATTTCTTGATAATAAGGGATGTGGCTTAAAAATAGAAAAGCAGCAGGGGACCTGACTACTGAGGTGATGTCACAGTCTGCCAGGAATGAAGATATTCTAAAGAGACACTCTGCCCTCCCTGTGGCTGTCAGACTGTTAAGACAATACACCCTCCAGGAGTTGAAACTTCCCATTAATCTCTCACTAAGACAAGGGAAAGGCTGACGCCTGCTGCCAGCATTGGGCAGGGGGTCTCTGAGAAAAAGATTTCACGTAGTATTGACAACTCAGCCAGGGGGTAGGTCACAACTTATCATCATTATTCCTTAAACAATATATCAAAGAACCTATCGAGACAATATTTATATTAACTATGATACGTTACCTGGGAATGACTTAAGGTTTACAGGAGAATATACTATTTGCAACAGGATTCAGGCATCTTGAGATGGTGGTATCCACAGGACCTGGATTCAGTCCCCTCACAGATAGGGACAACTGAACTTTGCTGCATGAAGGGTTCCTAAGCCACCTCCCTCACGGGAGGCAGTTCAGGGAATCTGGTCATCACTTACACGAGCAGTTGGCCTGGCCATGTGAGAATGGGCCCTGGGCCTGACGGAATACTGACAGAAAGATCGCTTTCTCTCCCATTCTCTGACCTCTGCCTGACCTTTCTCATGACCTTGAGTGAAGGGATGTTACAGTCTCCTCACACACGTTCTTACTTCATCTTACTCAGGCTGGTAAAGCACCAACTCATGCCAGACACTTCTTGTCCATTTTCATCAAATATGGACATTTTCTGAAAATATCTCTTGCCTTCAAGGAGACTGGACTTTTGCCAGACTTTGGAGCCAAGTCAATAATGTGCCCTGAGATCCACTAAGACTGTGCATGTAAACTGCTGGCCTACTATGCC
>NW_021615703.1:0-1245 GCF_004785775.1 Grammomys surdaster
TTTATTATATTAATCCTGCCAATCCATGAGCATGGGAGATCTTTCCAATTTCTCAGATCTTCTTCGATTTCTTTCTTTAGGGACTTGAATTTTTTGTCATACAGGTCTTTCAATTGCTTGTTTATATTCACACCAAGGTATTTTATATTATTTGTGACTATTGTGAAGGGTGTCATTTCCCTAATTTCTTTTTCAGTCTGTTTATCTTTCATGTAGAGGAAGGCTACTGATTTGTTTGAATTGATTTTATAACCAGCCACTTTGCTGAAGTTGTTTATCAGGTTTAGGAGTTCTCTGGTAGAATTTTTGGGTCACTTAAGTATACTATCATATCATCTGCAAATAGTGATATTTTGACTTCTTCCTTTCCTATTGTATCCCTTTGACTTCTTTTTGTTGTCTAATTGCTCTGGCTATGACTTCCAGTACTATAGTGAATAGGTAGGGAGACTGGGCAGCCTTCTCTAGACCCTGATCTTAGTGGGATTGCTTCAAGTTTCTCTGCATTTAGTTTCATGTTGGCTACTGGTTTGCTGTAAATTGCTTTTACTATGTTTAAGTAGAAGCCTTGAGTTCCTGATCTTTCCAAGACTTTTATCATGAAGGGATGTTGAATTTTGTCAAATGCTTTCTCAGCATCTAGTAAGATGATCATGTGGTTTTTTTCTTTGAGTTTGTTTATATAGTAGATTACACTGATGGATTTCCGAATATTGAACCATCCTTGCATTCCTGGAATAAAACCTACTTGATCATGATGGATGATTGTTTTGATGTGCTCTTGGATTCGGTTTGCTAGAATTTTATTGAGTAGTTTTGCATCAATATTCATAAGAGAGATGGTCTGAAGTTCTCTTTCTTTTGTCGGATCTTAGTGGGGTTTGGGTATGAGTATAATTGTAGCTTCATAGAACAAATTGGGTAGTGAGCCTTCTGTTTCTATTTTGTGGAATAGTTTGAAGAGAATTGTATTAGGTCTTCCTTGAAGGTCTGATAGAATTCAGCACTAAAGCCATCTGGGCCTGGGCTTTTTTTGGTGGGGAGACTTTTAATGACTGCTGCTATTTACTTAGGGGTTTTGGGACTATTTAGATGGTTAATTTGCTCCTGACTTAACTTTGGTACCTGGTATCTGTCTAGGAAGTTGTACATTTCATCCAGGTTTTTCAGTTTTGTTGAGTATAGTCCTTTGTAGTAGGATCTGATGATTTTTCTGAATTTCTTCAGTTTCTGTTGTTATGTCTC
>NW_021615704.1:0-1061 GCF_004785775.1 Grammomys surdaster
ATGAGGTCCCATTTGTCAATTTTTGGTCTTAGAGCACAGGCCATTGGCGTTCTGTTCAGGAACTTTTCCCCTGTGCCTATGTATTCCAGGCTTTTTCCCAGTTTCTCTTCTATTAGTTTCAGTGTGGCTGGTTTTAGGTGGAGGTCCTTAATCCACTTGGAATTGAGCTTTGTACAAGGAGATAAGTATGGATCAATTTTCATTTTTCTACATGCTGACCACCAGTTGGACCAGCACCATTTGTTGAAAATGCTATCTTTTTTCCATTCGATGGTTTTAGCCCCTTTGTCAAAGATTAAGTTACCATAGGTATGGGGGTTCATTTCTGGGTCTTCTATTCTATTCCACTGATCCTCCTGCCTGTCTCTGTTCCAATACCATGCAGTTTTTATCACTATTGCTTTGTAGTACAGCTTGAAGTCAGGGATGGTGATTCCTCCAGAAGTTCTTTTATTGCTGAGAGTAGTTTTCGCAATCCTGGGTTTTTTGTTATTCCAAATAAATTTTAAGATTGCTCTTTCTATCTCTGAGAAGAATTGAGTGGGAATTTTGATGGGGATTGCATTAAATCTGTAGATGGCTTTTGGCAAAATAGCCATTTTTACTATATTAATCCTTCCAATCCATGAGCATGGGAGATCTTTCCATCTTCTGAGATCGGCTTCGATTTCTTTCTTCAGGGGAATGAAGTTCTTGTCATACAGGTCTTTTACTTGCTTGGTTAGGTTCACACCAAGGTATTTTATATTATCTGTGACTATTTTGAAGGGTGTCATTTCCATAATTTCTTTCTCAGCCAGTTTATCTTTTGAGTAGAGGAAGGCTACTGATTTCCTTGAGTTAATTTTATATCCAGCCACTTTGCTAAAGTTGTTTATCAGGTTTAGGAGTTCTCTGGTGGAAGTTTTGGGGTCACTTAAGTATACTATCATATCATCTGCAAATAGTGAGATTTTGACTTCTTCCTTTCCAATTTGTATCCCTTTGACCTCCTTGTGTTGCCTAATTGCTCTGGCTAGGACTTCCAATACTATATTAAATAAGTAGGGGGAGAGTGGGCA
>NW_021615705.1:0-1465 GCF_004785775.1 Grammomys surdaster
TTTAAAGCTCAGTGTCCCCCACTTGCCAGTAGTACCCCTGTACTTCTAAATCTGTGGCATGGCCACAGTGCAGAGCTTGCTTCCTGGAGTTAAGGGATTCTTGGTTGTTTGCTAATCCATTTATTCCTTCAAGACTTCCGGTTTCCTTTAGTGAAAAATATTTTAAGATGGCAATCTAGATACCAGAGATAGTATAGTAGTTGCTGTGAGGTTTTAGTCAGTACTGTGTTGTCCTTTCAGAGGATTGATCTAATCAAATTACAAATGACAGGTTGCCTTTCTTATTTTAGAACCTTAACCCTTACACATGTCTGTCTCTTTTCTACATTCTTTCTCAAGGATACCTGTATTATAGACTTAGAATAGCCTCTAGTGGTTCGATAAGATGGCTTAGTTTAGGTAAAGGCACTTGCTGCAAAGCCTGATGACCTGAGTTTGATTCCCAGAAGCCATATAATAAAAGGGGCCTCCACACTATGTCCCTCCTCTTTAACACACATGGACCACCATACACACATGCACACAGAGAGAGAGAGGGAGAGAGGGAGAGGGAGAGATGGAGAGGGAGAGATGGAGAGGGAGAGGGAGAGAGAGAGAGAGGCAGAGAAGAGAGAGAAATGCTTTTAAATAAAAATAGTGTCCTAAACCTGGCGGTGGTCGCGCACGCCTTTAATCCCAGCACTTGGGAGGCAGAGGCAGGCGGATTTCTGGGTTTGAGGCCAGCCTGGTCTACAGAGTGATTTCCAGGACAGCCAGGGCTACACAGAGAAACCCTGTCTTGAAAAACAAACAAACAAACAAAAAAAAAAAGTGTCCTTATCATGCTTAACACTGGTACTAGCATAAGAATGATGCTGGTGTTCTTACCAATACAGTTCTTACAGGCTGTCTGTCTCCACATCTGCCCCTTCTTAAGTAGTTACACCGTGTCTACTCGGCTGGTCTGTTACTATGCATATGCTCTCTACTCCTAGCCTGATGTATATTCGCTCTTTAAGCATATGCTTATAGAACCCCATGTTTAGCTCAGTGTCCTCAAAGGACTGTCAAAATAATATTTATTACTTCTTTATTATTTCAAAGGATCTTCTGGGTAGGAAATCTTCGGCTAGCATTTTCATACCTGAGTATATTAATTACTGTCATGTCATATCATTTTTCCCATCAGGCTCAGAGGCTGGTAACAGTTCGATTTTCTTCAAATAAGTCACATGTTTCTTGCCTACATGCCCAAAGAGTAATTTTTTTCCATCCAAAGCCTTTACAGAGTATTCCATATGGTTCTTGTTGTGATTGCTGACTGTTTAATGTGGTTACAGATATTTTCCACTTCAGAAAAACATTCTTGAGTTGTACTTCTTTATATCCCCTCTTCTCTCTGGCTTTGGTTTTTCTTCTTCAAGCCAGTTTGCCAAATCATGCGACTTTCTTGCCCAGTGTCAATATTTGTCACTTTAAGTAATCC
>NW_021615706.1:0-1125 GCF_004785775.1 Grammomys surdaster
GTTCAGGGGTGGGATATGCCAGCCAGGAGGACCCTGTAACAGGTAAGGGACTGAGGGATAGTGGGAGAATCTGGCAGCCAGGTCAGCTTTGATACTTGCTGAAGTATCTTGAAGTCAAGAGCACTTCTTGCTAGTGTTCTTGGAAAATTCTTGTTCCAGGTTTAAGACCAAACAACTTTGAATTAGAGAATTAATTCCCCTAGTCCTCTTTTATAGTGTTGGGGAAATGAACTCAAATCCTTATGCATGCTAAGGACATGTAGTGTCACTGATCTACCTCTGAATTACACTCCATCCCCTCAACTATATCTCTATGAAGATGGAAATGAGTTCAGAATTGTTGCACTGCAATCAAAGAAACAGTTTGGCAAACTGAGGTAGAGATTGATGTTGACAGCCCTTGTCCAGAGATTTGTGTGTGCCTGTGTGTGTGTGTGTGTTTGTTTGTTTGTGTGTGTGTGTACTAAATATGATCCATTTAAATAGTATTATAAATCCAAAAAAAGACATTAAAGATGCAAAGATGCAAATTAGACCACATATTTAATTTGCAGATATTAAGATATCTGAAGTGTTGTTTTTCAGAACTACATTTAGAGTTTGAGATTAAGGTAGCCAGAAGCAAAGAAATCTAGTGTCTGTGGGCAGGGACAGTTCAGACATCTGGCAAGTTGAAAGGCAAATGATAATGAAAGTGCCATTTATTAGGAAGAAACCAAAGATGCCAGAGACCAAAGAAAGCAGAAAACAGAAGAGATGGAGAGGAGAACTGATTCAGAGTCAGAACAGGAGGCACAGTGAACTAAAAGAACAATACAAGGGCACGGCATCTTGGGGCAGCAGTGGTGCTTATTCTGCTTCTCTGTAAGTCAAAAGAGGAAGAGCCCTAAGACCACAGGGATCCGAGGCTCCTCCTACTTAAAGAATCATAGTATTGGTATTGGATATTTAACATATGCATTCACATAATATTATATATTAACATTACATGTTATTTTACACAGCATTTGGAAAACTTTGAACTATCCAACGATTATGGCATCAAGAAACATCTGGTGTATGAGAAGGATCTTCTTGGTTTAACAGAATGGATGCTCCAATATATAGCTGTTTTCCTCAAGTTGA
>NW_021615707.1:0-1277 GCF_004785775.1 Grammomys surdaster
CTGTGGTTCAGCACCTGGTCATCTAGAGGCCTCTGTGACCCACAATGACCCAAACTACCCTAGTTTGATGTGCTATGGACATCAAGCCCTATTCCGAGACTACCAAGTGGTACATAGACTTGCTTTTTTTACTAGTGATTGCTGAATGGCCTCATCTACTTTTAGTGAGAGACCTACTGACTTAAATGGGAGCTGAAATTCACTTCTAGCCTGTATGCGAGAGAGAGGTCCACCCCAACTAAGCTCTGGGATATGTATTCTCTGTGAAGAATGAATACATCCAGCATCCAAAGTAAAAGAAACATAGCCCTTTAGATCCCTCTTAGAAGAATAAATTGCCCAGATTCTCTAGTATGGGCTGAAAATAACCCTCTGACTTAGCTTCTCACCTATCACCAGTTGAGTTAGATCTGAAGATTCCTGCTAGCCCTGTAAGAATAAGGCAGTACCTTCGGTCACAAGAAGCCCTTCAGGGTATCAAGCCATATATTAATTGACTTTCAGAGTATAGTATCCTCATTCCATGTCACTCTTCCTGGATTACATCCTTGTCACTATTATAAAACCATGGAATAAAAAACTGTAAATCAATGTAAGACCTGCAGAAAGCAAATAGATGGTGAGAGACATTGTCTCAACAGTCCTGAATCCATATACATTTCTGAGTTTCTTATTGCCCAACAGACAAATTTACAAAGACTTGTACTAATGGCACCTTCTTTAATATTCTCCTAGATAAGAAGAGCCAGCAATTTTTCACCTTCAAGTGGCAAGATCAGTGGACAGCTGAACTGGACAATACTGCTGCAAGTATTTAAGAACTTACCCACTATCCTTGACAAGGCTCTCAATTAGGACTTATGTGAGTATCAACATGCCATGTCCCATTGTATTTTGCCTCTCGTCAGGGACGAGAGAGGGATAATATCCTCTGTATATGACAGTGAACTTGCACCCTAATGAATCCTAATATGGTTACCTAAACAAAGCTTGGGAAATGACAATACCCTGAGCCCTTTGATTTAAAATGTGTGGTTCTGTGCAACATTATCACGTCTGCAGGTTTGACTCCTCTGATTTCTCTGTTTTCTAGCCTTTCAACTTTATAGTTGGAATGTTTTTTTTTTCCCCAGTTCTTGTGGGTCGGTCTTTCATGTAACAGCCTCAATAATTCTTTCACTATAAGAACTACCTTCCAGAGTCCTGTCCCCTCTTTGGCTCTTTACATTCACTTGTCAGATTCAACAGCACAGAGCCTAGACCATAGTAGCACTGTA
>NW_021615708.1:0-3291 GCF_004785775.1 Grammomys surdaster
ACCCAGGTCCCTCTCTCCCTCTATTTCCCATGATCATTTTGTTCCTCCTTCTAAGTGTGATTAAAGCATCCACACTTGAGTCTTCCTTCTCGTTAAGCTTTATATGCTCTATGAGTTGTATTCTGAACTTTTTGGCTAATATCCACTTATCAGTGAGTACATACCAAGCATGTCCTTTTGGGTCTGGGTTACCTCACTCAGTATGATATTTTGTAGTTCCATCCATTTGCTTGCAAAATAAGTAATGCCCTTGTTTTGAATAGCTGAGTAGTATTGCACTGTGTAAATGTACCACATTTTCTGTATCTATTCTTCCATTGAGAGAAATATTGGTTCCTTCCAGTTTATGGCTATTATAAATAAATAAGGCTGCTATGAACATAGTGAAGCATGTGTCCTTATATGTTGGAGCAACTTTTGGTTATATGCCCAGGAGTGGTATAGCTGGGTCCTCAGGTAGTACTATGTCCAATTTTCTTTCTTTCTTTCTTTCTTTCTTTCTTTCTTTCTTTCTTTCTTTCTTTCTTTCTTTCTTTCTTCCTTTCTTTCCTTTCTTTTTTTGTTTGTTTTTTTTTCGAGACAGAGTTTCTCTTTATAGCCCAGGCTGTCCTGGAACTCACTCTGTAGACCAGGCTGGCCTTGAACTCAGAGATCTACCTGCCTCTGCCTCTGCCTCCGAAGTGCTGGGATTAAAGGCATGTGCCACCACTGCCTAGCTATGTCCAATTTTCTGAGGAACCTGCAGATTGATTTCCAAAGTTGTTGTAACAGCCTGCAATACCACCAGCAATGGATAGCGTTCCTCTTTCTTCACATCCTCACCAACATCTGCTGTCACCTGCGTTTTTGATGTTAGACATTCTGACTGGTGTGAGGTGTAATCTCAGGGTTGTTTAGACTTTTGTTTCCCTGATGACTTAGGATGTCGTTTCCCTAATTTCTTTTTCATCCTGTTTCTCCTTTGAGTAGAGGAAGACTACTGATTTGTTTGAATTAATTTTGTATCTAGCCACTTTGCTGAAGTTGTTTATCAGGTTTAGGAGTTCTCTTTCGTATTTTTTAGGGTCACTTAAGTATACTGTCATATCATCTGCAAATTCCAATATTTTGACTTCTTCCTTTGCAATTTGAATCCACTGTACTCCATTTTTTAATCGGGTTATTTGGTTTTCTGAGGTCTAACTTCTTGAGTTCTTTGTATATTTTGTATATTATCCCTCTACTGTATATAGGGTTAATAAAGATTTTTTTCAAACTATAGATTGCCATTTAGTCCTATTGACAGTGCTCTTTGCCTTATATAAGCTTTACAGTTTGATGAGCTCCTGTTGATCAATTATTGATCTTTAGAGCCTAGTCATTGGTGTTCTGTTCAGTAAATTGTCCTCTGTGCCAATGTGTTCGAGGTTATTTTCCACTTTCTCTACTATTAGATTCAGGGTATCTGGTTTTATGTGGGGGTCCTTGATCCACTTGAACTTTAGTTTTGTACAAGGAGATAAAAGTGGATCAATTTGCGTTCTGTTACATGCAGACTTCCGTTAGACCAGCACCATTTGTTGAAAATTCGTTCTTTCTTCCACTGTATAGTTTGGCTTCTTTGTTCTTTGAGAAATCAACAAGATAAGCAAACCTTTAGCCACAATAAGTAAAGGGCACAAAGGTAGTATCCAAATTAACAAAATCAGAAAGGAAAAGGGAGACATAACCACAGAAACTGAGGAAATAAAAAAAATCATATGATCCTACTACAAAAACCTATACTTAACACAACTTGAAAATCTAGATGACCTTCCGCCCCTGCCTGGTCCTCTGGGCTGGAGCAGACACAGAGTCGGTCTGCTCCTGTCCTGTTGAGAAACTGAATCCTGAGTCATCCAGGAGCCACTGCACTCAGAGCAGCTGGTAAGAACTCCATCTCACTCCCTAAGCCCCAGAGATACATCTGGGAGCCAGGGACATTCAGGGCACAGCAGCTACCCAAACCCTGCCCCTCTGGAATTCCACTTCCCTTCCGCCCTTGCCTGGTCCTTTGGGCTGGAGCAGACACAGAGTTGGTCTGCTTCTGTCCTGTGGAGAAACTGAATCCTGAGTCATCGAGGACCCACTGCACTCAGAGCAGAAGGATTTCCAGATCCAAGAGGTGGCCTGAGTCCCAGGAGTTCTTCCACCCAGGAGATTAGGAGCATAAGACCACAGAGACCTCTGGACTCTGAGGAGCTCTGCAATAAGAAAGATAACTGGAAATACAGACTCCAGTTTTACACAGTGAGGGCAGGTACCACTAGAGTTAACCAGATGGCAAAAGGCAAGCGCAAGAACATAAGCAATGGAAACCAAAGTTTCTTGGCATCATCAGTCCCCAGTTCTCCCAATATAGCAAGCCCTGAACACCCCATCACACCTGAAAAGCAGGATTCAGAATTAAAATCACTTCTCATGATGATGATAGAGGATTATAAGAAGGAATTAAGTAACTCCCTTAAAGAAATACAGGAGAGTACAAGTAAACAGATAGAAGCCCTTAAAGAGGAATCACAGAAATCCCTTAAAGAAATGGAAGAAAACACAAAGAAGGAATTAAACAAAAACATTCAGGATCTGAAACTAGAAATAGAAACAATAAAGAAAGTTCAAAGGGAGACAACCATGGAGATAGAAAACCTAAGAAAGAGATCAGGAGTCACAGACGCAAGCATCACCAACCGAATACAAGAGATAGAAGAGAGAATCTCAAATGCAGAAGATACGGTGGAAAATATTGACACAGTTGTCAAAGAAAATGCAAAATGCAAAAAACTCCTAACTCAAAACATCCAGGAAATCCAGGACACAATGAGAAGACCAAACCTAAGGATAATAGGTATAGATGAGAATGAAGATTCCCAACTTAAAGGGCCAGTAAATATCTTCAACAAAATTATTGAGGAAAACTTCCCTAACCTAAAGAACAAGATGCCCATAAACATACAAGAAGCCTACAGAACACCAAATAGACTAGACCAGAAAAGAAATACCTCCCGTCACATAATAATCAAAACATCAGATGCACAAAACAAAGAAAAAATACTAAAAGCAGTAAGGGAAAAAGGTCAAGTAACATATAAAGGCAGACCTATAAGAATTACACCAGACTTCTCACCAGAGACTATAAAAGCCAGAAGAGCCTGGAATGACATCATACAGACCCTAAGAGAACACAATTGCCAGCCCAGATTACTATACCCAGCAAAACTCTCAATCACTATAGATGGTGAAACCAAGATATTCCATGACAAAACCAAATTTGCA
>NW_021615709.1:0-2152 GCF_004785775.1 Grammomys surdaster
TCCATACACCCCCAGTCACATACACAATGAATGCCTGACCTGTGCAGTAGTCTGAACTAACATGTCCACTGCCCACCTCTGGTCATGGTTCTTATCTACACCCACAATGTCCCCACCCTCATGCTGTCTGCTGGCACCTGCACTCACAAGTACACAGCCTTCCTGACCTATGCATGCATGGACACTCAAACACACAGCTTAATTTACACCTCTGAAGGCTCCCGGACTCAAAGGCCCACTTACCCTCTCTGTCCTCTGTAGTCACATACTAAGTACCACTGCATGCCTTTGACCTCTCTGGACACCTGCACTCATATTCCCACTGTGTCCCTTTGTTGTCTGCAGACACCTGCAGTCATGGACACACTGCTGTCCTGTCCTCAGCAAGAATGTGAACTCATTGTCATTTCACCCCTGTGGCCTCTGCAGGATACTGCAGGTACATGTCAATGACACCCTGGTGTCTGCAGGCACACGGACTCACATGCTCACACTAGGGACCTAGACTGTGCCCTCACTAGAGACCTAGACTCACATGCTAACTGTGTCCATCTGTCTTTAATAAGTACCTGCATTCACATGCCCAGTGCCATCCTGGCTTTGTGGGCTCCTACACTCACATGCCCACTGTCCCTCTCTGGTCACAGCAGGTTCCTACACTCACATGCCCACTGTCCCCTCTGGTCACAGCAGGCTGCTACACTCACATGCCCACTGTCCCCTCTGGTCACAGCAGGCTCCTACACTCACATGCCCACAGCTTCTCTGGCATTTTCAGAGCATTGTCCTCATATGAACAGTTCCCCTCTCTCTCCTGGACATATACCTGTATGCATAAATAAAATGTCCCCTGTCCCTTCTACATGTGTCTACACTCACATGCTCACTACATTCCCTAGACTCTGCTGGAATCTACAATGAAAACCATACTGGTCCAGGTTTCCCTCTGCAGGCACCTGTACCCACATGCCCACTTCACCCATATGACCTCTGTGGACATCTGCACATACATGTCCATGATACCTGGTCTCTGCAGACACATGAACTCACAGCCTAGTGATCCTCTCTGGTCTCTATAGGTAGCTATGCTCCATGCCCAATACCCTACATTACCCTGTGCAGACACCTGCACTCACATGCCCCATGCCCTCTTCTATACCCTGTAGTGACATGCAGTGTCATGCCCACTGCCTCCCTTACCTCCAGGCACATATACTCACATTCCCACAGTCCCTATGCCTCCACACTGATGTGCCCACAGAACTGCTCTGACATCTTTAGATGCCTGTATTCACATGCCCAGTGGGTGCTATGTCCGTGCAATAATCTATACTAAAATATCGACTACCAACCTCTGGTCTTGGTCTAGCTATACTCACATGCCAGCTGTCCTAAATGCAACTGTAGCCTTGTGCATTCAAATACCCACAGTTCCATCACTGAATTGACCACTTACAATCTGGAACCTTCAGTCACAGGCCCAACACCTCATTTTGCCACATGCACTCTCATGCACAATGCCCAAATCTAGCCTCTGCATGTGCCTGCACAGAAATGCCCACTGCCCCCTTGTCTCTGCACTCACACACCCTCACCTGCACTCTGCACCTCTCTAGTGTTCCAGACACCTCCAATCACTTACACAGTGACTGCCTGGCATGTGCAGGAATCTGAACTAACCTGTCCACTGCCCACCTGTGGTCATGGTGCTTAGTTACACTCACATGCCCACTGTCCTACTGGTGTGTGCTGTCACCTGCAGTCACATGCCCAATGCCTTCGTGACATCTGTTCACATGGACACTGAATACCCACAGCTTAACTTGATCCTCTGAAGGCTCCTGCACTCAAATGCACAGCTCCCATCCCTGGTCACTGCAGCCACCTGCACTCACAGGCCAGTCTCCACTTGTGACCCCAGTAGTCAAATTCCTTATGAGCCCATTGCTATCCTGCGCTCAGCAGGAACATGAACACACAGGCACACTGACCCTCTCTGGTCTCTCTGCAAAGCTGACCTCACATGTCCACAGCTTTCTTCTTCCCTCTGAGAGAACCTGCATTCTCAGGACCTCACTCTAATGTCTGCAGGCATCTGAACTCATATGTCCACTGCACTCTGCATCTCTGCAGGCATCTGAACTCACATGTC
>NW_021615709.1:2162-3232 GCF_004785775.1 Grammomys surdaster
CTCTGCATCTCTGCAGGCATCTGAACTCACATGTCCACTGCACTCTGACTCTCTGCAGGCATCTGAACTCACATGTCCACTGTACTCTGACTCTCTGCAGGCATCTGAACTCACATGTCCACTGCACTCTGATTCTCTGCAGGCATCTGAACTCACATGTCCACTGCACTCTGCAGGCATCTGAACTCACATGTCCACTGCACTCTGATTCTCTGCAGGCACCTGAACTCACAGTGCAGCTGTTGTCCTCAGGTCTCAGCAGGCACGTCTACTCACATGCAAAGGGTCCCTTCATGGCCTCTGCATTTACCCAGACTCACCTGCCAACTGCACCTCTCTGCTTCTCCAGACACCAGCATCCACGTACACGATGACGGCCTGGTCACTGCAGAAATCTACACCAACATGTCTACTGACCACTTCTGGTATTGTCACTTAGCTATGATCACACACAATGTCCTCCTGGTATCTGCAGGAATCTAAATTCACATATCCACTGTATACTTGATCCCTGAGGTGTACCTGCAGAAACATGTCCCCTGTACCCATCTGTCTTCTTCTTCAGTCCCAGGCAAAATGCACTCTTCTGATCTCTACAGATACATGTACTCACTGTCCAATTCTCCCATCTGTCCCTTGCAGGTACCTGCATCTGCTGCCAGCCTGTCGTCTCTCTACAAGGACATACTCTCCCAAGCATAATGCCTCTCTCTGGCCTCTCACTCATCTGTATTAGTCTCTGCAGACAAATGTACTCACATGGCCAGTGTTCCCTCTGTCCCATGCAGGCACTACACATACATGCCCTCTGCCTCTCTCTAGCCTCGGCACTCACCTGCACTCACATGAACACAGTCACCTTGTCTCTATAGGGACATACACTTACATGTCAATTGCACCTCCCTGACATCTCCTGACACCAGGATCCACATACCCAATGATTCCCTGCCCTGTGCAAAAGTATGCATTGACATTTCTACTCCCCACGACTTTTTTTGTTGCTAGCTACTGCCAACTGCCTTCCTACTGTCATGTGTATCGCACATGAACTTGCATGCCAACCAACTTCC
>NW_021615710.1:0-1680 GCF_004785775.1 Grammomys surdaster
CAAGTCTAAGTGGATAAAGGACCTCCACATAAAACCAGATACACTGATACTAATAGAAGAGAAGGTGGGGAAAAGCCTCGAATACTTGGGCACAGGGGAAAAGTTCCTGAACAGAACTCCAATGGCATATGCTCTAAGATCGAGAATTGACAAATGGGACTTCATAAAATTGCAAAGTTTCTGTAAGGCAAAGGACACTGTCAATAGGACAAAACGACAACCAACAAATTGGGAAAAGATCTTTACCAATCCTTCATCTGATAGAGGGCTAATATCCAATATATACAAAGAACTCAAGAAATTAGACTCCAGACAACCAAATTACCGTATTAAAAAATGGGGTATAGAGCTTAACAAAGAATTTTCAACAGAAGAAACTCGATTGGCTGAGAAGCACCTAAAGAAATGCTCGGCATCCTTAGTCGTCACGGAAATGCAAATCAAAACAACCCTGAGATTCCATCTCACACCAGTCAGAATGGCTAAGATTAAAAACTCAGGTGATAGTAGATGCTGGCGAGGGTGTGAAGAAAGAGGAACACTCCTCCATTGTTGGTGGGACTGCAAGATGGTGAAACCACTTTGGAAATCATTCTGGCGGTTCCTCAGAAAATTGGACATAGCATTACCCGAGTATCCAGCTATACCACTCCTAGGCATATACCCAGGAGATGCTCTAACATATAATAAGGACATATGCTCAACTATGTTCATAGCAGCCTTATTTTTAATAGCCAGGAGCTGGAAAGAACCCAGATGTCCTTCAACTGAGGAATGAATTCAAAAAATGTGGTATATTTACACAATGGAGTATTACTCAGCTATTAAAAACAATGAATTCGAGAGGTTCCTAGGTAAATGGATGGAACTAGAAATTATCATCCTGAGTGAAGTAAGCCAATC
This sequence comes from Grammomys surdaster, assembly GCF_004785775.1. Classification (NCBI taxonomy): domain Eukaryota; kingdom Metazoa; phylum Chordata; class Mammalia; order Rodentia; family Muridae; genus Grammomys; species Grammomys surdaster. The sequence continues at coordinate 904 of NW_021615710.1, forward strand.
ACAAAAGAACACACAGGATATACACTCACTGATTATTGGATATTAGCCCAGAACCTTGAAATGCCCAAGATGCAACTCACAGGCCACATGAAGCTCATGAAGAAGGAAGACCAAGTGAGGGTGATTGGGTCCTTCTTAGAAGGAGCAACAAGATACTGAAGGGAGCAAATATGGAGACAAATCGAGGGACAGAATTGCTTTTTAAATAAAGATATTTACAGAATGGCTCATTTAAGATATTGACAGAATTGTTTATTAAATAAAGATATTGACAGAAATGGTTTTTAAGTGAAAATATTGACAGAATTTGTTATTAAATATTTTGACAGAATTGGTTTTTAAATAAAGATATTGACAGAATAGGTTATTAAATAATGATATTGACAGTATTGGTTTTTAAATAACGTTATTGACAGAATTGGTTATTACAGAATTGATTATTAAATAAACATATTGTCAGAATTGGTTATTAAATAAAGATATTGACAGAAATGTTTATTAAATAAAGATATTGACAGAAATATTCATTAAAAAAATTTTGACAGAATTGGTTATTAAATAGAGATATTGAAAGACAGAATTGTTTATTACATACAGATATTGACAGAACTGGTTATTAAATAAATATATTCACAGAATTGGTTTTTAAAATAAAGATATTGTCAGAATTGGTTTTTAAATAAAGATATTGACAGAATTGGTTATAAAATAAAAATATTGACAGAACTGTTTATTAAATAAAGATATTGACAGAATTGGATATTAAATAAAGATATT
>NW_021615711.1:0-2646 GCF_004785775.1 Grammomys surdaster
TTTGAACCTGGAGGCAGTTCTGTGTCTCCGGATGGGCCGCCCTCAGTCAGAGTCCATCAGTGTCTCAGTCCCTGTAGTGAGGACACATTACTAATTAAAATAGTAACGATAATCTAATAAAATAATGTGAAAATGATCTAATAATATCATGACGTGAATAATAAAAGACATGAATAATAACAATAACATGATGAATACATAAATAATAATATTATACATAAATAATAATAATATGTTAAATAAATAATAAGATACAATAAATAAAATAATTACATGACATAAATAATAAAATACAGAAATAATAAAAATAATATAATAAATAAATAAATAATAAAAATGATACTTTAAATAATAGTAATATAATATAATCAATGAATAATAAAATTATATGATAACATAAATTACAAAACAAAAGTTATAAAAATAATTTATTAAATAACTGATAGTATAATATAATAAACACATAATAAATTTATATCTTAACATAAATAATAAAATACAGAAATCATAAAAATAATATAATGAATAAACAAATGATAAATAATAATATTGTAAATAAATAAATAATAAAATAATATATCAAATAAATAATAATAAAATATAATAAATAATAAAATTATATGATAACATGAATACTAAATACATAATAAAAATAATAAATTAAATAAATAAATAATAAAAATAGTGTTACAAATAAATAAATAAATAATAAAAATAATATATCAAATAAATGATAATAAAATATAATCTATAAATAATAAAATTATATGATAACATAAATACTAAATACATAATAAAAATAATCAAATGAATAAATAAATAATAAAATAATATTGTAAATAGATAAATAATAAAAGTGATACGTTAAATAAATAATAAAATGATAGGATAACATGAATAAGAAAATAAATAAATATTAAAAATAATATAATAAATGAATATTAAAAACATAATAAATAAAGTATAAAACAATATAGTATTAACGTTGTTAATGAAATAATCACAAGAGCAGTAGTGATATTCGTCACATGACACTAATACATGTATTATGATATTATAACAATAATAAACTGTATTATTGATATTATCAATATAATAATAACATAATCTGGACAATAATATTGATAGAATGATGGTAATAAAGTAAAAATAATAATATTATTAATCAAATTTGTAAGATGTTTGAGTAACGTGAAGTATCTAGAGTGGGCTCCTCCCTGTGTGCGTTTTCATCAATACTTACAGGCTGAAAGTGATAATAGCAATAATAATAATAATAATAATAATAATATATTGTTATAAAATAATAATAATAATGATAACGAAACAAGGATAATAAAATTAAATAAAATAACATTAACAATATTAATATTATATTAATAATTGTAATAATAAGTTAAATACATAATTTTAATGACATGAATTTGATAATTATCATAATAATAAAGAAAATAAAATCATGTTGATGATATTAATTTAATAATTACAAGTATAAATTAAATAACTAAATAAGTACTGATGGCATTAATATAATATTCATATTAATAAATTCAATAAAATAATATCAGTGTTATGAATATTATAATAATAACTGCAGTAATAAAACAAATGAAATGATGATGATGATATTAATATAATATTAAAAATCATAGTAATAAATTAAATAAAAATCTACAAATATTACTTATATCATATGAATAATTGTAACAATAAGTTAAATACATAATATTAATGACATGACTATAATGTTAACTATCATAATAATAAAGAAAATAAAATAATGTTGATATTAATTTAATAATTACAATTATAAATTAAATAAATATCGATGTATTGATATAATAATTATAATAATAAATTCAATGAAATGATATCAGTGTTATGAATATTATATTAATAACTGCAGTAATAAAACAAATGAAATAATTTTGATGATATTAACATAATGTTAATAACCATAACAATAAATTAAAGTACATAATGCTGATGATATTAATATAACATTAATAATCATAATAATAAATTAAATGACATAATGTTGATCTTAATATAATAATTATAATAAAAAATAAATAAATATCGATGATATTAATATAATAATTATAAATTCAATAAAATAATGTTAATGATGTTAATAGAACGATTACAATTATAAATTAAATAAATATTGATGCATTAATATAATCATTATGATAATAAAATCAATAAAATAATATTAGTGATATGAATATTATATTAATAATTGCAGTAATAAATCAAATAAAATAATTTTGATATTAAGATAATAATAGTAAATTCAATAAAATAATGTTAATGATGGTCATTATTATTATAATGTTAATGATCATAATAATAAAGAAAATAAAATAATGTCAATGTATTTAATATAATAATTACAATTATAATTAAATGAATATTGACGATTTTAATATAATAATTATAATCAAAAATGCAATAAAATAATATGAATGATATTAAGATCAATATCATTAATAAAATAATTATAATTATAATTATAATAAAAAATAGATAAATATTGACGGTATTAATTTAATAATAAATTAAATTAAATAATGTTGATATTAATATGATATTAATGATTAATATTCATATAAATAATTTAATTAAATAAAATAAATAAATTAA
>NW_021615712.1:0-1385 GCF_004785775.1 Grammomys surdaster
CATTCCCAAACCCCACAAGGACCCAACAAAGAAAGAGAACTTCAGACCAATCTCCCTTATGAACATCGATGCAAAAATACTCAATAAAATTCTAGCAAACCGAATCCAAGACCACATCAAAACAATCATCCATCATGATCAAGTAGGTTTTATCCCAGGAATGCAGGGATGGTTCAATATTCGGAAATCCATCAATGTAATCCACTATATAAACAAACTTAAAGAAAAAAACCATATGATTATCTCACTAGATGCTGAGAAAGCATTTGACAAAATTCAACATCCCTTCATGATAAAAGTCTTGGAAAGATCAGGAATTCAAGGCCCCTACCTAAACATAGTAAAAGCAATTTACAGCAAACCAGTAGCCAACATCAAGCTAAATGGAGAGAAACTTGAAGCAATCCCACTAAGATCAGGGACTAGACAAGGCTGCCCACTCTCCCCCTACCTATTCAATATAGTACTGGAAGTCCTAGCCAGAGCAATTAGACAACAAAAAGAAGTCAAAGGGATACAAATAGGAAAGGAAGAAGTCAAAATATCGCTATTTGCAGATGATATGATAGTATACTTAAGTGACCCCCAAACTTCCACCAGAGAACTCCTAAACCTGATAAACAACTTCAGCAAAGTGGCTGGTTATAAAATCAACTCAAACAAATCAGTAGCCTTCCTCTACATGAAAGATAAACAGACTGAAAAAGAAATTAGGGAAATGACACCCTTCACAATAGTTGCAAATAATATAAAATACCTTGGTGTGAATCTAACCAAGCAAGTGAAAGACCTCTATGACAAGAACTTCAAGTCTCTGAAGAAAGAAATTGAAGAAGATCTCAGAAGATGGAAAGATCTCCCATGCTCATGGATTGGCAGGATTAATATAATAAAAATGGCCATCTTGCCAAAAGCAATCTACAGATTCAATGCAATCCCCATTAAAATCCCAACTCAATTCTTCACAGAGTTAGAAAAGGAAATTCTCAAATTCATATGGAATAACAAAAAACCCAGGATAGCGAAAACTATTCTCAACAATAAAAGAACTTCTGGAGGAATCACCATCCCTGACCTCAAGCTGTACTACAGAGCAATAGTGATAAAAACTACCTGGTATTGGTACAGAGACAGGCAGGAAGATCAATGGAATAGAATTGAAGACCCAGAAATGAACCCACACTCCTATGGTCACTTGATCTTTGACAAAGGAGCTAAAACTGTCCAGTGGAAAAAGGACAGCATTTTCAACAAATGGTGCTGGTTCAACTGGAGGACAACATGTAGAAGAATGAAAATTGATCCATTCTTATCTCCTTGTACAAAGCTCAAGTCTAAGTGGATAAAGGACCTCCACATAAAACCAGATACACTGAAACTAATAG
>NW_021615713.1:0-5238 GCF_004785775.1 Grammomys surdaster
TTTTCAGAAGACCCTCCGCAGCTTCCTATCCACGCGTGGAGTGAATCCAGAACCGTAGGACGGGGTAACGTTCTCTGAAAGATATGTTTCGATTTGATTTGAGTCACTTCCCTCCCCAGTTGGCAGGAACGCTAGAGGCTTTCGCCTTGGTGCTAGCAGCATCACTTTTTCTGCTCCTGGTTTTCGTGAGGGTTCGGAGAATAGTACAAATCAGCATGTCAGAGACAGAGACAGGACAGAAGCGCTTAGGAATTCAGAAAGAAAAAGGAAGAAAAAGTATATTTAAGGAAAAAGGCCTTTCCAAAGACATACAGTCTAAGGAAGTGAGAGATGAGAGAAAGTACGCTCTCGGGAGAGACGAGAGGATAGGAAGCCTCAGGAAAAGATCTCTTTATCCGGTAAAGAAAGTGCTGGGGCGTGATAGCTCTGGGTCGGAGGAGATGGCTCCCTCAGAGGACTCAGATGGAGAGACGGATGGGGAGGATAGATGCCAGCCGAATAGCCGGCCGCCGCCGCGAGATCGAGTGCTGGAGTTAGTAATGGTTAATTAGAAGCTGTGTTTGCAAGAAAAGTGTTTGGGAGAGAAAAGGAATTAGAAAGCAGGGTATTGAAGTGTTAAAATAACTACCCGCTACATCTCCGATGAATGAGATGAAAAGTTACATTTTAAATATGAGAGAGAGAGAAAGAGTTTTAAAAAATACAGGTGCCCTCTCTCTGAGCTGTGTCAACAAAAAGAATGAAAAGGCTATTTCAGAGTTCATCTAGAAACAGAGAATTCGGGAGACGTCCTGAACTTCTCTGTAGCTCCTAAAAGTTCTTTGTTTGTCCTTGGCGCGCTAATGTCCACGTGTTTGTGTTTGCTCTTTGTTTCATTGTCTAAATGTTCTGTGTTTGTTACGTGTTCAAAAAGAAAGATCGTTAAAACTGCTTGATCCAACCTTTGAGAACTAGAAAAGGTCTTTTCAGGAATTGAGGTTGACATACGCTGCTTTTAAAAGAGACCAACAGCATTTTGGGTTTTATAAGGAAGCTAAGAGTCGTTTTGTCCTAGAAAAACCTCTGTGACAAAGTGCTTTTCTCTTGAAATTACAGCTAGAAAGACAAGAAATTTTGTTTGATCTAAAAATAAGATATATAGCCATTTCATTGTTGTTTCTAATTGGTTTTAAAAGTATAAAAATGTTCTACATGTCTTGGTTATAGACTATTGGCTTAAATTATTGGGTGTAATTAAAAATTTACAACTTTGATAACGAAAGGTGGCGTGGAACTAGCTCAGTGTTAGAGTCGTTCAGAAACCAGGTATATAGAAATTAAGATTTTAGACCAATGTCTCTTCAATGAGATTAAAAGCTGCTTCATACATTCATGTGTAGAGAATTGGCGACAAAACTTTACAACATAGGGGTGGTCTGCTTGGTGTTGATTTTAGAGAAGATAAATTGTTTAAATTGGTTTTGCTTTTGCTTCTCAAAATTAATGGTTACACGCTAATGTTACAAAAGATATTTTAAAACTTAGTTAAACTGCCAGTATTCCATTGGCTACAGTTGGCAGTTGTAATCTTGAGTTTAAAAATTTTTTGATTCGCCCATGTTATAGAAAAAGGGGGGCAACAGGTAGAGTTAAATATAAATATTTAAAACAAGTTGTGATACAATACTGGCCTGCTAGAGATTTAGAACGTTTACATTTAAATTAAGACACGCAGGCTGAGATCTTAACGTGCTTGTAAGACAAGGTCAGTGTGATATTAATCAGGTTAAACTGCCCACACAGTCCTCAGAACATACAAGCAAAGACAGACTTAGATACTTGTCTTTGCAATGAAATTGCACCCTCATACAACCAGGGTCTGGCCATAACTGCACAGAGCCATAGAGATGGAGAGTGTTTTAAATGTAGAAATTTAGATAGTTTTTAAAGTGACTGTCCCAAGAACAGAGACTTAAACAACAGCCAGGTGACCAAGGTTACCTGACACACCTGTCCTTGGTACAAGAAGGATAATCCTTGGGCCAGGCCTCAGGATATAGGCCAAGATTAAAACATTTACATTTAAATTAGACTTTAACAGAGTAGTTGAGACAGGAGCTTAGATTTCAAACATTCCTATTGTCCTGTCCCGCCTCAAAAAGGGTGTTCTCTAGAATTTGTTTATTGCCTTGCTTGTTCCTTAGGGAGGTGTCTGCCTCAGACTCAAAAGAAATTCAAAACAGCTTTTGGGCCAGGCCAAAATTGTTGGGTGTGATAGAGACAAAATGGCCTTGGTTCCTCTGATGTGTATTAGGTCTTATTAGTAACAAGAGACCTAATCTTAAATTAATAATTGAAGAAAAAAAGGGTTTTAAAAGATTGATAGATACTGGGGCTAATTAACAATTATTAGAGGACAAGATTGCCTTCAGCTTGGCTTTATTTGATACTTCACTCAGCTAAAAAGAGTTGGTTATTCAATTAATTCAAAAACCCTAGAAGCCAGGTGGTGGTGGCGCACGCCTTTAATCCTAGCACTTGGGAGGCAGAGGCAGGCGGATTTCTGAGTTCAAGGTCAGCCTGGTCTACAGAGTGAGTTCCTAGACAGCCAGGGCTACACAGAGAAAGTTCAAATTTAAGATTTATAAGACTAATGGGGCACTACAGCCTGACTTGCCTACTCCAGCTGCCATTCAAGTAAATACATATAAAAAATTATTATAGATTTAAAAGAGTGTTCTATACAGTTCCTTTACCTCCTGGTAAAGGTGAGAGGTTTACATTAAGTAAAATTGCTTGTGATTTTTGAGAGCCCATGAAGCCATTCATTAAAAAAGCTTGCCTCAAAGAATAATTAATGGCCTTAAAAAATTTGTTGTTGCTTTAATACAAAAGGTTAAAGCGTTTAAATCTCTCAGTATATCTTATTCGTTGTATATTTTATTGGCTGATCTCTCTAAAGGAGTTTTCCACAAGCCCTTGCTCTAGTACAACGAGCTTTAAGATTTTAGAGTACTTGTTGCTCCAGAAAAGTGATTTTCAAAAGTTGTTAACAGATATTAATTGGCTAAAACCTCATTTTCAGCTTGACAGGCCAAAAGAAATGGTCAAATAAAAAGACATCTTGACTGGACAATGAAAAAGTCCAGATTCTATTTTATTAAAAGCCAGGGGAGCGGTCTGTGTGTTTCCACAGGAAGAAGACAATCCATTTTGGTTACCAGAACGGCTGACGCGACAACTCGAGATACTGGAAAGTGACACCCAGACAGACCCTCCAGGCTCTGATGATAGCCCTTGTGCTGATCCAAGGGATACAGGTTCCTAGTATTTTTGTTTATTTTATCAAAATTCCACCTTTAAGAATTGTACCAATAAAACCTGCTGGATGTCCCAGTGTTAGAATTCTAAAGATTCACTTGCACTATGGTTGCCAGAGTCACGCGATGGGTTCCCATCCCCGTGGAGACTCATTCCACTTTGTCATTATTTAGACAAAAAAGAGATTTTGAGATAACTACAGCCATAATGACAACGATATTAATTAGTGTCGTTACCGCCACTGCCACTGAGATTGCTATGTCAACTTCTGTTCAGGTGGGCACTACCCCCAATTGTCAGCCACGGTGGCAGAGACTGTTAACCTTCAAATCCTCCGCCAGTACCCAACAAAAAGGCGGGCTAATGATCCTTAATCAACACCTTGATTTAGTGAGAGAGAGATTAGATATCCTCTTTCAACTAGCCCAATTGAGATGTGAGAAAAAACTGGGTACACTTTACATCACCAGTGTACAGTATAAAAACTTTACTCGTGTAACTAATCTGTCCAGAAAATTGTTTCAGTATCTTACAGGAAACTGCTCAGAAAACTTCAGTGAGACACTCAGAAAATTGAGAGCAGCTGTGGTGAACATCAACTCGACGCACGTGGATCTGTCCCTGACTGAGGGACTGTCCTCCCAGAATTCTTCAGCTTTCTTCCTTTCTTTTCCTTTTCCCCCCTTCCTTTTTTTTTTAAGTAAGTGGGAGTAAGCCTGTTTAGTTTACCCTAAGTTGTGGTTTAGTATTCATCCTTTGATTGGTTTGCGAACTCATAGCTCAATAGAATTTTGGCAAGGCTATTATTGGCCAGGCGTTTGTGACCAAAGTACTAGGGGCTTTCCCTGCAGTGTAGCTTTCACTGCTTCGAAAATGAGCAGTCCTCCCCTTGCGAGTGGTGGTGCTAAATGTTAGGCCATCAGCGTTGCACCCCAGAGATTTGCCCAATACACTGGGTCAGTGTGGAGTCTCGACCTGGCTGATTCTTGTCTGTATAGCTGTGGTACCTGAGTTTTGAGACAAACAGCCCTTGCACCCCTAGGAGATGACTCCATTGCACAGGGATGGGTGTTTGCATCTCTTTCTGTTCCCCTTAGCCCTTGCACCCAGAGGACTTGTGTTTCCATTGCACCTGGTAGGGTAAGGGAGACGGTTTTAAACTGTTGGTTCTTTGATCGCTTATTCCCCCAAGATGGAATTTGCTTGATCAGGCTGTGGGTTTGAGTCATAACTGGTACCATGCTAGACAGGCTAAGGGCAGTCAGTTAGATAACTCCATCCTTTTGTCTCCAGACCGGCTGTCAATTGATCCCAACGACGGGAATAAGCTGATCTCATATGCCAGAGGTATACCACGAATGGTGATATTACCCGGTGACAGGCATTACGAGTGGCCACAACCTGGAACGCACATTCAGAGAATGCCAGGTGTGGGTGCGCGACCCTCGTAGCCTAGCCAGAGCGCTCACCATTCTTTGGTGCTGGCTGTGAAGAAATGTCAGTCAACCTAGACACGGGACATTGGCCAGTGTCTGTTTGACAAATCTAAAAGGAAATAGCCAGTAGACAGATTCCTCAGCCGCTGCACCCTAGGACTTCTGGTAAAGACACCCTGTAAAGCCTCAAACATTTCTGTACACAGTCCCTGCCCACTAAGGTGTTCGTTCCACGGATAGAAGGTCTGGTAAGTCAATAACGGAGTGGACGGATAAGGCTCGGCCACCTAAGACAGGGCAGCCTCGGGTGGGGAGGCTGACCCCGTGACGGGTAAGAGTTTGAGCACCGCCCTCTAAAGAGACTCAGACCCGCCGTGAGACCCCCCAAAGGTGGGAGTTACGAAACCTTCCCAGAGACCCCTGCCACCCTCTATATTTAAACAAAAAGGGGCAGTTGTTGGGAGCCGCCACGAGAGCTGACAAAGTCCGCCATCGCTAGGTG
>NW_021615714.1:0-2429 GCF_004785775.1 Grammomys surdaster
GAGTGTGCCGCGTCTTTCCTGCTGGCGGGAGGTTGCGCGGGACATAGTACCACCCATAATAGGTGTCACAGAAAGAGATTTCACAACATGGTAACAACTTTTCAAAGGACCTTATAAAAGAGGATCAGTGAAGAAGTTATGTCAGTAGAAAATGATGCCACACCAGGAGAATACCTTGACCAGGAATTCTTAGGTACAACAACAATACCAACAACAACAACAAAAATCTTTTGCCCTTTATTTACCTTTACCTTCAAGTGAAAAGAGACAGACAGACAGACAGACAGACAGACAGAGACAAAGAGGCACAGACATAGAGACACAGAGACAGAGACAAAGAAAGAGAGACAGAGAGTTGAAAAGGGAGAGAGGAGAGAGAGAGAGAGAGAGAGAGAGAGAGAGAGAGAGAGAGAGAGGAGGGGGGAGGGAGAGAGAGGTATATTATCCTCATTTGTTAGAGTTTCTTGGGGTCATGCACTCTCCCTAATCCTTTTAAATTACATCATCAACCAAAAATCTTAATCTTAAAGACACCTGGATTATAAATTTTTGTAAACCCAACCTGAGAAAAGTATGAATTTTGGTCAGCTGCTTGTTCCCAGAAACTATAAACAAATAAAGGCTTTTGAATCTGAGGAGGCAGCCTTAAATCCATGTCTGTGATTAGGCAGCCAGAATGTTAGACATTAGACATTAGAGAAACCAGAAGCACCAGTTTCTATACTCTGCAAAGTGTCTGTGCCTTTGAGATTCAGAAAATCTCCTTAACCCACTTTACTTTCTAAGAAACAAAACATGCTAACAAATGGTAGTTATGACATACATGTTCTCAGCATGCTCCTGTCTTATGAATCTGATGCTTACTTGTACCTTGATTTCAAACAGTGCTGAAGACAGAGGAATCAATAGAGGAATCAACATTTTAATAAAGGCTTCCTGTGAGAAGCAAGCTGATCTTCCCAATTTTGTGGGTGCCTGGCATTCTTCCTAAATTCTTTCTAAAGGGTCTGATATGGTATCTGGGATAACTAATCTTTCAGGGAGACAGAGTACTTTCAGTTTGATTACCAACATGGTGATAGGCGATAGCCAATTCTCACAAGTAGTACTAGCCTTATGCTTGTGTATGCACACAGATAGACTGACAGATAAACAGATTAACAGAAATAGTGACAAAAATATACATAAACACACACATACACACACAAACCCACACACACACACACACACACACACACACACACACACACACACCATGCACACTGTGAAGGAGAGTTTGAAGAAAGTAGTAGAATTCCCCTAAACTCTCAGCAAGACTAATTACTTGACTAAAACTTCAATGATTCACAGAGTTTGGAAGGTAGATTTAGAGCCAAATTGTAATTTGTTTTGAGTGATATTTTTTGGCCATGAGAAATCATCCTTTGATCATGTCTTCTCTTGATCTAACACACAGTGAGCAAGGAAATATTCTGAGTAAAACCCAATTTTCTACCAACCAGAAGCTAAGATTGACTCAGCATCTGAGGCTTATAGTAAAGGTGTACTCATTTGGGGATAAATACCTATGTGGTATTTTTACCAATGGATTTAAAAACAATGCCTTATTTCTAACTTTCTTAGTTCTGTTATGAAAACCATCAAATGGTTACCATGTTGTGATATTGAATTCGGAGTAATCTAAGTCTGTGTTCTCAGACACAGCCACTCATCTTTGACTTCACAATAAACTCCCTTTTATCGCTTTGAGGCTAAGCTTGTTTTTATGTCAACAATTAAAAAATATTAAACAGATTTTAAATTGTGTGATTAAAAATCTCTCTACTCACCTCTTCACAGTACATTGGTATATCACTCAATGGGTCCTGAGACATTTTGTAAGAGGGGGGGCAAAAAGAAATTAAAATCCAGACCATGAAAGTGAAAGCTGCTACAGGTTGAGTAGCCTTTTCTCTGAGTTGAAGCATTCTATCACAGAAGAAATCTCATCAAGACTGAGAAGCTCTAAAAGGGGGCTTCATAAGACAGAGAAAGTACATGGTCTGGATTTCAGGAAGTACCCAAAATACCAGAGGAAGTTTTACATATGTTGCCTTATGAATATATGGATATTGTACTCCCCACCTGAAAACACTATACAAGATATCTATACAAGATCTTTATAAAACTCGGTTCTTCAGCATTCCTTCATGGAGGGAAAAGAGGTTCCTGAACTGATAGGCCTTCCTGTACTTGATAAATAGTTAACGGTTGATAGAAGAATGGAGTTTTCTTCTGCTGTATTATTTAAAAAGTTGTCAATGCCCCAGTTAAGTAATACACCTGTGTTCACGCAAGTGACCCTACTTAGACTTAGTGGGTCACTTTCAGCAAACAGGAACTGAGAATGGGGCTTCCTGGGAAGAAAGTGGCTTAGCAGGACAGAGGAT
>NW_021615715.1:0-2754 GCF_004785775.1 Grammomys surdaster
CAAAACACCATGGTCAAAAGGAACATATGAGAAAAGTGTTGATTTCCTATGTAACTTGGTCACAGTTAAATGAAAGAAGCCAAGACAAGAACATGGATGCAGGGCCCAATTAGGGTCCATGTCATAATGCTTATTGCTGCCATCTATGTTCTCTATAATCCTATTTCTTACAGTGCCCACAACAACTTGCCAGAGGTGGAACTGTTCACAAACAGTAGGATCACCTTATATTAATCAATAACTTAGAACATGTCTTACACACATATGTTGGGAGCCGCCACGAGAGCTGACAAAGTCCGCCATCGCTAGGTGGCGCTGTCGCCCGTAATTCTTCCTAGTACCAAGTAAACTGCGCATGTGCCATGGTTAGCCCGCCAAAGCTAAGCCCATCCCACGGCGTTTGGCGTGCTACGAGTAAGCAGCCAATCAGGGGGTGAATACCCCGCTCTGGGGTATATAGGCAGTGCTTTCCCACGCCTTCTTCGTTTTCTACCACCATTTTGGTTTATGGGAATAAACGTGTTTCTACGGAAGGATTCTGGTGTGTATGTGTGTGTGCGTGTGTGTATGTTTTTTGCCGGCGATACCATTACGCGCGCGCCCCGCACACACATACACATGTCAAAATGATGGCAGCCATTCCCCAATTGAGATTCCCTGTTCTCAAAGTTTAGGTTTGTGATCTTATGAATGAACTCATTTTACACCAAGCCTTAATTATTGGTAATTAATTATGCAGTGTTATCCTGCTGTGTCCATAAGATCTTAGTATATTAGTTAATTATTTTGTATGATTCAGTAGTACTTTTGTTATGAATAAGTAGAAAGAGGTTGAGTACCATCTAACACGTAAAACTATCAAAGTTTCAATAGTGAAATTTAGCTTTGCACTTCTGAAGAAAATTTGAATCTGGTCTAACTAAAATAACATAACATTTTGGGACAAATATACACCCTAGCAACCCTGCACTAGAAGCCAAGATAGAGAAGACCTCCACAACTACCATGGTCTTCCCTCTTGTGCTGTGGTAGACAGGGAGGAAGGTGATCCAGACACTGCAGAACATCAGCATGCTGAACGTTAGGAACTTGGCTTCATTGAATCTGTCAGGAAGATTCCTAGCCAGAAAAGCCACAGTGAAGCTCCCCAGAGCCAATGAACCCAAGTATCCGAGGACAAAGTGGAAGGCAATGACAGAGCCTTTGTTGCAAATAATGATGATCTTCCCATGTTCCGATTGTACACATCTGTCAATAAAGGGAGGAGACGTTACCAGCCAGATTCCACAGAGAATAAGTTGGATTAGGGTACAAATTGGGATGACCAATTTAGGTGGCCCAGCTGCTAGCATCCCTCTCATCCTATTTCCTGGAATAGTGAGCTTGAAAGCCATGACCACAGTTATAGTTTTGGCCAAGACTGTAGAAACAGCCCCTGTGAAAAATATTCCAAATGTGGTCTGCTGCAAGAGGCATGTGACCTGGTTGGGATGTCCAATGAAGAGCAATGAGCAGAGAAAGCACAAGATGAGAAAAATGAGGAGGATGTAACTGAGAATCCGGTTATTGGCCTTCACAATGGGAGTATCCTTGTACTTCACAAAAGTGAGGAGTACTAGAACCATGAGCACAGAGAAGCACAAAGCCATGCAGCCTAGAGCCATCCCCACTGGATCTTCATAAGCCAGAAATGATATAGCTCTTTGCAGGCAGTGGGTTTGATGTAAGTTGGCATATTTATCATCTGGACACCTTACACACTGCTCCATATCTGCTGGTGAAAAACAAACCTTCATAAGATGTCATAGTTATGTGCTTAATAACTGAGTACTTGGATCACTAAGAGGATACCTCAAAAAATACTTTGGTGTTGAGCATTTATTTCTTTCCTTATTGCTGTAGGGACGAGTAACTTAAGGCTGCTCTGTATTATCCTATGCTTGGTGATGAAACAACATACCATCTTAGAGAATGGAAGAGAAAAATTACTTATTAGTTAAACACAAACTGGTGGTAGAGAGAAAATTATGTGACTATTTTACTAATGTCTTAGTTTCTATTGCTTTAACAAAACACCTAGTCAAAAGAAACATATGAGAAACGTGTTGATTTCTCTGTATACCTTGGTCAGAGACAATTGAAAGACGTCAAGACAACAGCATGGATACAGGATCCAATTAGAGATGTCTAGAAGAAATTCAGGGATTTGGGATGGAGCAGAGACTGATGAAAAGGCCACCCAATAACAGGCCCATCTTGAGATGGATCCCATTGGCAAACACCATTCCCTGAGACTATTAATGGTACTCTGTTGTACTTGCAGGTGGGAGTATCGCATGGCTATCATCTTAGGGGCTCTACACAGCAGCTTACTGAAACAGATGCAGACAGCAAGAGTCAAACTTTGCATGGTGCTTTGGGACTATTATGGAAGAACAAGAGCAAGGATTTCAGTCCCTAAAGGGATAGGATCTCCACAGGAAGGTCAATGGAATCAACTAACCTGGACCTTTAGGGCTCTTGGAGACAGAACCTCCTACCAAACTACATACACAGGTTGGACATATGTCTCTCTGCACATATGTAGCAGATACTCAGCTCAGGCTTCATGTGGGCCTTGAACACCTGGAGCAGGGGGCTATCCCAAAAGCTGATGCCTGTATGTAAGATATGTATATCTATCTGGGATGTCTTATCTGAACTCAGTGGGAGCAGAAGCACCTAGTCTCAAACAGATTTGAAGTGCCAATGTGA
>NW_021615716.1:0-1588 GCF_004785775.1 Grammomys surdaster
GTACATGTACAATGTGACACATTTGTATTTGGGAAACTCGGATTCCTCCCTGCCCCTTCTCCCTCTCGCCCCCCCCATCATGCTCTAGCCCTGCTCACTCCAGCCCAAAGATTTATTTATATATTATATGTAAGTACAATGTAGCTGTCTTCAGACCAGAAGAAGGCATCAGATCTCATAACAGATGGTTGAAAGCCACCATGTGGTTGTTGTGATTTGAACTCCGGACCCCCAGAAGAGCAGTTAGTGCTCTTAACCACTGAGACATCTCTTCATCCCTCTGATTTTTTTAATTCATTCATTTTACTTTTTTTAAAAAAGATTTATTTATTTTATGTATATGTGAATTGTATGTATACCTGTGTGCCAGAAAAGGGCATCAGATCACATTATAAGTGGTTATGAGCCACCATGTGGTTGCTGGGAATTGAACTCAGGACCTCTGGAAGAGCAGTCAGTGCTCTTAACCACTGAGCCATCTCTACAGCCCTCATTTTACTTTTTATCTAATTTTTTACATTTAAAATGTTATCCCCCTTGCTCATTTCCGCTCCCTAGAAACCCCATAACCCATCCCCACCTCCTCCTTTTGGCTTTTTTAAAAATCTTTTTTATTTTTTATTTATTTATTTTTTTTGTTTTGTTTTGTTTTTCGAGACAGGGTTTCTCTGTATAGCCTGGGCTATCCTGGAACTCACTCTGTAGACCAGGCTGGCCTCGAACTCAGAAATCTGCCTGCCTCTGCCTCCCAAGTGCTGGGATTAAAGGCGTGCACCACCACCGCCCCTGGTCTCCTCTTTGCTTTTATATCATTTTAATTACATGCAAGTATTAAGGTCAGTTCTAGGTTGAGGAACTAGCAATACAATAGATGCAAATAGTCAAGGAACAAGCAAGACAATAAACACAATTAGTCAAAGATCAAGCATTTACAGTACTTCAGAAGGGAGAGTACCACTAATCCACACTCCTCTAATCTCAAGAATCATAGCCTGAGGCCCAAGGGTTCCCAGTTGAAGAAAGGCTGTGGTACATAGGAAGTTGTAGCCTGAGCTACAAAGTAAGACTGCTTCTACCCTCTACTTGAAATCTAGAATAAAAGTTTATAAGTTTATAAGACATATCATTACAAATTTCTGAACTTTATTGTTTATTGTTAACTGTTGTAATTTCTCCTCTTTCTCTAATTTTACTACTGTGTCATTTTCTTTGATTATTTTGCTAACAGGTCATTGATCTGGCTTATCTCTTCAAACAAAAAAGAGAGAGGGAAAAGCATAAGACAAAGGGGACTCAAAGTGTAGACTAAATGTCATGTCAGAATCACCTACCCATGTCTTTCATGGATACCATGCAATAAATTCCCAGGGAAAATAAAGACATTTTGTAATATCTATATTTCCTCATAATTGGGAGAATTAAGCTCAACTCCACAATATCAGCTGTATTTTTCCAGTCCTTGTACTTAAAAGCTATGAGTGAAAATACCATCTCATTTTATCAAAGTCGTTATTCTCAAAAGTGAATGAGAAAAAAAAGTGAGTGCATTCTTAGTGAGCTTTTCTACTGATGCCAGTGAGCAGTGGAA
>NW_021615717.1:0-2987 GCF_004785775.1 Grammomys surdaster
GCCAACACAAGGAGGGAAACTACAACCTAGAAAAAGCAAGGAAGTAATCTTCCAACAACCCCAAAAGAAGATAACTATACAAACATAACTTTACCTCTAATAACAAAAATAACAGGAAGCCACAATCATTTTTCCTTAATATCTCTTAACATCAATGGTCTCAATTCCCCAATAAAAAGACGCAGACTAGCAGACTGGATACACAAACAAGACCCAGAATTTTGCTGCATACAAGAAACACACCTCAGTGACAAAGACAGACACTACCTCAGAATAAAAGGGTGGAAAACAATTTTCCAAGCCAATGCTCCCAAGAAACAAGCTGGAGTAGCCATTCTAATATCAAATAAAATCGACTTCCATCCAAAATTAATCAAAAAAGATAAGGAAGGACACTTCATACTCATCAAAGGAAAAATCTACCAAGGTGAACTCTCAATTCTGAACATCTATGCTCCAAATGCAAGGGCACCTACATACATAAAAGAAACTTTACTAAAGCTCAAAACACACATTACACCTCACACAATAATAGTGGGGGATTTCAACACCCCACTCTCAGCAATGGACAGATCATGGAAACAGAAGCTAAACCGAGACACTTTGACATTAACAGAAGTTATGAACCGAATGGACTTAACAGACATCTATAGAACATTTCATCCTAAAACAAAAGAATATACCTTTTTCTCAGCACCTCATGGTACCTTCTCCAAAATAGACCATATAATTGGTCACAAAACAAGCCTCTACAGATACAAAAAGATTGAAATAATCCCTTGCCTCTTATCAGATCACCATGGAATAAGACTGGTCTTTAATAATGACAAAACCAATGGAAAACCCATGTGCACATGGAAACTGAACAACTCTCTACTCAATGATGACTTGGTCAAGGAAGAAATAAAGAAAGAAATTAAAGACTTTTTAGATTTCAATGAAAATGAGGACACATCATACCAAAACTTGTGGGACTCCATGAAGGCAGTGCTAAGAGGAAAACTCATAGCTCTAAGTGCCTACAAAAAGAAACTGGAAAGAGCACACACTAACAAGTTGACTGCACAACTAAAAGCCCTAGAACAAAAAGAAGCAAATACACCCA
The DNA here is from genome assembly GCF_004785775.1 of Grammomys surdaster. Classification (NCBI taxonomy): domain Eukaryota; kingdom Metazoa; phylum Chordata; class Mammalia; order Rodentia; family Muridae; genus Grammomys; species Grammomys surdaster. Next base: position 1,106 of record NW_021615717.1, read on the forward strand.
GGAGGAGTAGAAGGCAGGAAATAATCAAACTCAGGGCTGAAATCAACCAAATAGAAACAGAAAGAACAATACAAAATATCAATAAAACCAGGAGTTGGTTCTTTGAGAAAATCAACAAGATAGATAAACCGTTAGCCAGATTAACCAGAGGGCACAGAGAGAGTATCCAAATTAATAAAATCAGAACTGAAAAGGGAGACATAACAACAGAAACGGAAGAAATTAAAAAAATCATCAGATCCTACTACAAAGGCCTATACTCAACAAAACTGGAAAACCTGGATGAAATGGACAATTTCCTAGACAGATACCAGGTACCAAAATTAAACCAGGAGCAGATAAACCATCTAAATAGTCCCATAACCCCTCAGGAAATAGCAGCAGTCATTAAAAGTCTCCCCACTAAAAAAAGCCCAGGACCAGATGGTTTTAGTGCTGAATTCTATCAGACCTTCAAGGAAGACCTAATACCAATTCTCTTCAAACTATTCCACAAAATAGAGACAGAAGGAACACTACCCAATTCTTTCTATGAAGCTACAATTACACTCATTCCCAAACCCCACAAGGACCCAACAAAGAAAGAGAACTTCAGACCAATCTCCCTTATGAACATCGATGCAAAAATACTCAATAAAATTCTAGCAAACCGAATCCAAGACCACATCAAAACAATCATCCATCATGATCAAGTAGGTTTTATCCCAGGAATGCAGGGATGGTTCAATATTCGGAAATCCATCAATGTAATCCACTATATAAACAAACTTAAAGAAAAAAACCATATGATTATCTCACTAGATGCTGAGAAAGCATTTGACAAAATTCAACATCCCTTCATGATAAAAGTCTTGGAAAGATCAGGAATTCAAGGCCCCTACCTAAACATAGTAAAAGCAATTTACAGCAAACCAGTAGCCAACATCAAGCTAAATGGAGAGAAACTTGAAGCAATCCCACTAAGATCAGGGACTAGACAAGGCTGCCCACTCTCCCCCTACCTATTCAATATAGTACTGGAAGTCTTAGCCAGAGCAATTAGACAACCAAAAGAAGTCAAAGGGTTACAAATAGGAAAGGAAGAAGTCAAAATATCGCTATTTGCAGATGATATGATAGTATACTTAAGTGACCCCCAAACTTCCACCAGAGAACTCCTAAACCTGATAAACAACTTCAGCAAAGTGGCTGGTTATAAAATCAACTCAAACAAATCAGTAGCCTTCCTCTACATGAAAGATAAACAGACTGAAAAAGAAATTAGGGAAATGACACCCTTCACAATAGTTGCAAATAATATAAAATACCTTGGTGTGAATCTAACCAAGCAAGTGAAAGACCTGTATGACAAGAACTTCAAGTCTCTGAAGAAAGAAATTGAAGAAGATCTCAGAAGATGGAAAGATCTCCCATGCTCATGGATTGGCAGGATTAATATAATAAAAATGGCCATCTTGCCAAAAGCAATCTACAGATTCAATGCAATCCCCATTAAAATCCCAACTCAATTCTTCACAGAGTTAGAAAAGGAAATTCTCAAATTCATATGGAATAACAAAAAACCCAGGATAGCGAAAACTATTCTCAACAATAAAAGAACTTCTGGAGGAATTACCATCCCTGACCTCAAGCTGTACTACAGAGCAATAGTGATAAAAACTACCTGGTATTGGTACAGAGACAGGCAGGAAGATCAATGGAATAGAATTGAAGACCCAGAAATGAACCCACACTCCTATGGTCACTTGATCTTTGACAAAGGAGCTAAAACTGTCCAGTGGAAAAAGGACAGCATTTTCAACAAATGGTGCTGGTTCAACTGGAGGACAACATGTAGAAGAATGAAAATTGATCCATTCTTATCCCCTTGTACAAAGCTCAA
>NW_021615718.1:0-2366 GCF_004785775.1 Grammomys surdaster
TTTGTTATTTTTTAATTTTTAGATGAAATTTCATGTAATTTTTATTTAAAACCCATTCAAGCTTTATTTAAATTTAGGCACACTTTAACCAAATGAAGTCCTTTTTTTTTCATTTTTAAATAAAATTTCATTTAAAATTGACTCAAACTTTATTTAAATTTACGTTTCTATTTGTTTTTAAACGAAATCTCATTTATATTTTAAGATTTACTCAAACTGTATTTAAATCTAAGCAGGCTGTCTGTGAATGAGAATTAAATTGTTGTTACACTATTATTAAAATCGTTAAAGTATCAAAGAACATTTAAGAACTTGATGCGAAACCACAATAATCCGGAAAAAGTGCAATTAAATGAAATTTATCTTTTTCTTATTATTTTTAAATTATTAAAATAATAATTGTCATCAGTAGTTAAATTACTATCAAATTATTATTGAAATCATTAGCATTTGAAAACCGCACTAAACCGGAATAAAAAATCCTGTTGCTTAAATTAAATTAAATTAAATTGCTTAAGTTAAATGAAACGAAATTGATTTTTTTTATTTTTTAGATTTTTTATTTTTGAAGAAAAGTTTCACTTAAAACCGACACACACTTTATTTAAATTTACGAATTATTTATTCTTAAACGGAATTTTATTTATATTTTACTTAAAATGAGCATTATCTCCATTATCATTATTTTTATTGTTATTTCGGACCAGGGGATGACGTCATAATGACTCACAATTAAGTCATTACCACACGATTATTCAAATCGTTATCACGTTAAAGAACCCGTTTCGTTTTATTTACGTGTTCTTTTTCAGAGGGGGCGATGACGTCACCCGGCGTCAGGAGGAAACCGGTTCGCTCGGTATTATTTTTTTTAATTAAATTTTAACCATTTTTTTTCCTGTTTGTCATTTATTAAAAAAAAAAAAATTTAAGAAAACTTAAATAAAATTTAATTTAGAAAAATTAAATTTATATACAAAAAAAATTACATTTAATTAGAAAAAAACCCCACAGAAACCGGAAAAAACTCGGGATTTAATTTTACTTGAATTCTGTTTCAATTCCGATCGGATTTTAATCGGATTTTATCGAATTCGGTTCGAACTTTATTTAAAATCGTCCGATTTTTGTCTAAATTCTACGGGAATTTCCCTCAACCTCATTTGAACCGAACGCGGGGGTGGGGTTTATGTAAATTTATTTAAATTTCATGCAGATGATATTTAAATGCCTAGCGCGAGCCGGAGCCGGAGCAACGGTTCATGTAAATTTATTTAAATTTATGCAGATGAGATTTAAATGCCGAACGCGAGCCGAACCTGGAGCAACGGTTCATGTAAATTTATGTAAATTTATGCAGATGACATGTAAATGTCTAACGCGAGCCGAACCTCGAGCGTTGATTTATGTAAATTTATTTAAATGTATGCACGTGTGTCGCGTTCACGCCGATTCCGGTCGCGGCCGGCGGGAACCGGGACTCACCGTCCAGCGCGTCGTCCAGCCGGAAGTCGCCGCCGTCGTCCGCTGGGAACCGGAAGTCCGGGAGGAAAGAAACGAAAAACGGGAAGAAAAAAACGTGACGTTTCCGTCTCGAGACCCGCGGCCCCGCCCACCGTGACGTCACTTCCGGACCGCGCCCTTCGTGGTTCTGAGTCACTCGCGGCCACTCCCGGGCCTCAGAGTCTCAGCCATTCTCACTCGCGGGCACTCCCCGGCCTCACACAGTCACTTCCGGTCACTCCCCGGCCTCAGACTGTCAGTATTTGTCACTCGCGGTCACTCCCCGGCCTCAGACTGTCAGTATTTGTCACTCGCGGCCACTCCCCGGCCTCAGACTGTCAGTATTTGTCACTCGCGGTCACTCCCCGGCCTCAGATCCCGCCCTCCTTCCCGCCCAGCCCCGCCCGCCCGGGGAATCCCCGCGGCCACGCCCGAGCGCGGGGTAAACAAAGGCGCGGCGGCCGGGGAGTGACGGCCGGGAGGTGCGGGCGGCGGGATCTACGGCCGGGGAGTGACCGCGACCGAACCATCGCCCCGGGCCGGGCCACGGCGGTCACTCCCCGGCCTCAGACTCTCAGCCATTCTCACTCGCGGCCGCTCCCCGGCCTCAGAATCTCAGCCATTCTCACTCGCGGCCGCTCCCCGGCCTCACGCGGTCACTCCCCGTCATCCCCCGGCCTCACCTCCGACCCGCGCCGCCGCCGCGAGCAGCGCGAAGCTGAGAACCGCGATCGCAGCGCGGAACGCCATGATTGACGGGCGGGGTTGCGGGGCGGGGCCTGGGGGACACGCCCAGGGGACGGAGGACACGCCCAGGGGACGGGGGACACGCCCAGGGGACGGGGGACACGCCCAGGGGACGG
>NW_021615719.1:0-5270 GCF_004785775.1 Grammomys surdaster
TCATTGCAGTGTATTCTTACTTCCAGAGCTTAAGGCAAGTACAACAGAGCTGAAAACACCTAAATCATGATACATGTGGCATTTCAGTTAGGAAGTGTGTTTGGTTTAAAGCAGAAACACTTTTAACACCTGGCCAAGTATTTTTCATTGTTTGATATGGAATATCCAAGTAAGTTGCTAGCATGCAGCAGAAAATCACTATAGAATGTACTGAACAAACCTAATGTAAAGATACATGCATTGCAGGGTATTCTTACTTCCAGTTCTAAAGGCAAGTACAACAGAGCTGAAAACACCTAAATCATGTTACATTGGACATTTCAGTTAGGAAGTTTGTTTGGTTTAACACAGAATCACTTTTAACACCCGGCCGAGTATCTTTCATTATTTGATGTGGAATGGCCAAGTAAGTTGCTAGATTCTAGCAGAAAAGCACTATAGAACGTATTGAACAAACCTAAGGTAAAGATGCACGCATTGCAGTGTATTCTTACTTCCAGAGCTAAAGGCAAGTACAACAGAGCTGAAAACACATAAATCATTTTACATGTGACATTTCAGTTAGGAAGTGTGTTTGGTTTAAAGTAGAAACCCTTTTAACACCTGGCCATGTATCTTTCATTGTTTGATATGTAATGTCCAAGTAAGTTGCCAGATTCCAGCAGAAAAGCACTATAGAACGTGTTGAACAAACCTAATGTAAAGATACACGCATTGCAGTGTATTCTTACTTCCAGAGCTAAAGGCAAGTAAAAGAGAGCTGAAGAGACCTAAATCATCTTACATGTGACATTTCAGTTAGGAAGTGTGTTTGGTTTAAAGCAGATACACTTTTAACACCTGGACGAGTATCTTTCATTATTTGATATGGAATGGCGAAATAAGTTGCTAGATTCCAGCAGAAAAGCACTATAGATCTAATTGAACATTCCTAATGTAAAGATTCATGCAATTCAGGACATTCTTATTTGCATAGCTTAAGGCAAGTACAACAGTGCTGTAAACACCAAAATCATTGATACATGTGACATTACATGTAGGATGTGTTTTTGGTTTAGAGTATAAACACTTGTAACAACTGGTCGAGTATCTTTCATTATTTGATATGGAATGGCCAAGTAAGTTGCTAGATTCCAGCAGAAAAGCACTATAGAACATATTGAACAAACCTAATGTAAAGATACACGCATTGCAGGGTATTCTTACTTCCAGAGCTAAAGGAAGTACAACAGAACTGAAAACACCTAAATCATGTTACATCTGACATTTCAGTTAGGAAGTGTGTTTGATTTAAAGCAGAAACACTTTTAACACCCGGCCATGTATCTTTCATTGTTTGATATGGAATGTCCAATTAAGTTGCTAGATTCCATCAGAAAAGCACTATAGAACGTACTGAACAAACCTAATGTAAAGATACTCGTATTTTAGTGTATTCTTACTTCCAGAGCTAAAGGCAAGTACATAAGTGCTGAAAACACCTAAATCATGTTACATGTGACATTTCAGTTAGAAAGCATGTTTGGTTTACAGGAGAAACGCTTGTAACACCTGGCCGAGTATCTTTCATTATTTGATATGGAATGGCCAAGTAAGTTGCTACATTCCAGCAGAAAAGCACTATAGAACGTATTGAACAAACCTAATGCAAAGATACACGCATTGCAGTGTATTCTTACTTCCAGAGCTAAAGGCAAGTACAACAGAGCTGAAAACCTTAAAATCACGTTACATGTGACATTTCAGTTAGGAAGTGTGTTTGTTTTAAAGCAGAAACAGTTTTTAACACCCGGCTATGTATCTTTCATTGTTTGATATGGAATGTCCAAGTAAGTTGCTAGAATCCAGCGGAAAAGCACTATAGAACGTACTGAACAAACCTAATGTAAAGATACATGCATTGCAGGGAATACTTACTTCCAGTTCTAAAGGCAAGTACAACAGAGCTGAAAACACCTAAACATGTTACATTGGACCTTTCAGTTAGGAAGTGTGTTTGGTTTAAAGCAGAAACATTTTTAACACCTGGCCGAGTATCTTTCATTATTTGATGTGGAATGGCGAAGTAAGTTTCTAGATTCCAACAGAAAAGGACTATAGAACTTATTTAAAAAACCTAATGTAAAGATACATGCAATTCAGAACTTTCTTACTTGCAGAGCTTAAGGCAAGTACAACAGTGCTGAAAACACCAAAATCATTGATACATGTGACATTACATGTAGGAAGTGTGTTTGGTTTACAGTAGAAACACTTGTAAAACCCGGCCGAGTATCTCTCACTATTTGATATGGAATGCCCAAGTCAGTTGCTTGATGCCAGCAGAAAAGCACTATAGAACTTATTGAACAAACCTAATGTAAAGATACTCGAAGTTTAGAGTATTCTTACTTCCAGAGCTAAAGGCAAGTACAAGAGAGCTGAAAACACCTAAATCATGTTACATGTGACATTTCAGTTAGGAAGTGTGTTTGGTTTAAAGCAGAAACACTTTTAACACCCGGCCATGTATCTTTCATTGTTTGATATGGAATGTCCAAGTAAGTTGCTAGATTCCAGCAGAAAAGCACTATAGAACATACTGAACAATCCTAATGTAAAGATACATGCAATTCAGGACATTCTTACTTGCATAGCTTAAGGCAAGTACAACAGTGCTGTAAACACCAAAATCATTGATACATGTGACATTACATGTAGGAAGTGTGTTTGGTTTACAGTATAAACACTTGTAACACCCGGTCGAGTATCTTTCATTACTTGATATAGAATGGCCAAGTAAGTTGCTAGATTCCAGCAGAAAAGCACTATAGAACATATTGAACAAACCTAATGTAAAGATACACGCATTGCAGGGTATTCTAACTTCCAGAGCTAAAGGAAGTACAACAGAACTGAAAACACCTAAATCATGTTACATGTGACATTTCATTTAGGAAGTGTGTTTGGTTTAAAGCAGAAACACTTTTAACACCCGGCCATGTATCTTTCATTGTTTGATATTGAATGTCCAATTAAGTTGCTAGATTCCAGCAGAAAAGCACTATAGAACGTACTGAACAAACCAAATGTAAAGATACTCGTATTTTAGTGTATTGTTACTTCCAGAGCTAAAGGCAAGTACAGAAGTGCTGAAAACACCTAAATCATGTTACATGTGACATTTCAGGTAGGAAGTGTGTTTGGTTTACAGTAGAAACACTTGTAACACCTGGCCGAGTATCTTTCATTTTTTGATATGGAATGGCCAAGTAAGTTGCTAGATTGCAGCAGAAAAGCACTATGGAACCTACTGAACAAACCTAATGTAAAGATACACGCATTGCAGTGTATTCTTACTACCAGAGCTAAAGGCAAGTACAACAGAGCTGAAAACACCTAAATCATTTTACATGTGACATTTCAGTTAGGAAATGTGTTTGGTTTAAAGCAGAAACACTTTTAACACCCGGCTATGTATCTTTCATTGTTTCATATGGAATGCCCAAGTCAGTTGCTTGATTCCAGCAGAAAAGCACTATAGAACTTATTGAACAAACCTAATGTAAAGATACTCGAAATTTACTGTATTCTTACTTCCAGAGCTCAAGGCAAGTACAACAGAGTTGAAAACACCAAAATCATGTTACATGTGACATTCCAGTTAGGAAGTGTGTTTGGTTTGAAGCAGAAACCCTTTTAATACCCGGCCATGTATCTTTCATTGTTTGATATGGAATGTCCAATTAAGTTGCTAGATTCCAGCAGAAAAGCACTATAGAATATATTGAACAAACCTAATATAAAGATACACGCATCGCAGTGTATTCTTTCTTCCAGAGCTAATGGCAAGTAAAAGAGAGCTGAAAAGACCTAAATCATGTTATATGTGACATTTCAGTTAGGAAGTGTGTTTGGTTTAAAGCAGAAACCGTTTTAACACCCGGCCATGTATCTTTCATTGTTTGATATGGAATGTCCAAGTAAGTTGCTAGATTCCAGCAGAAAAGCACTATGGAACGTACTGAACAAACCTATTGTAAAGATACACGCATTGCAGTGTATTCTTACTTCCAGAGCTAAAGGCAAGTACAACAGAGCTGAAAACACCTAAATCATGTTCCATGTGACATTTCAGTTAGGAAGTGTGTTTGGTTTAAAGCAGATACACTTTTAACACCTGGACTAGTATCTTTCATTATTTGATATGGAATGGCCAAATAAGTTGCTAGATTCCAGCAGAAAAGCTCTATAGAACATACTGTACAAACCTAATGTAAAGATACTCGTATTTTAGTGTATTCTTACTTCCAGAGCTAAAGGCAAGTACACAAGTGCTGAAAACACCTAAATCATGTTACATGTGACATTTCAGGTAGGAAGTGTGTTTGGTTTACAGTAGAAACACTTGTAACACCTGGCCGAGTATCTTTCATTATTTGATATGGAATGCCCAAGTAAGTTGCTAGATTCCAGCAGAAAAGCACCATAGAGAGTATTGAACAAACCTAATGTAAAGATACACGCATTGCAATGTATTCTTACTTCCAGAGTTAAAGGCAAGTACAACAGAGCTTAAAACACCTAAATCGTGTTACATGTGACATTTCAGTTAGGAAATGTGTTTGGTTTAAAGCAGAAACGCTTTTAACACCCGGCTATGTATCTTTCATTGTTTCATATGGCATGCCCAAGTTAGTTGCTTGATTCCAGCATAAAAGCACTATAGAACTTATTGAACAAACGTAATGTAAAGATACTCGAAGTTTAGTGTATTCTTACTTCCAGAGCTAAAGGCAAGGACAACAGAGCTGAAAACACCTAAATCATGTTACATATGACGTTTCAGTTAGGAAGTGTGTTTGGTTTAAAGCAGAAACACTTTTAATACCCGGCCATGTATCTTTCATTGTTTGATTTGGAATGTCCAAGTAAGTTGCTAGATTCCAGCAGAAAAGCACTATAGAACATATTGAACAAACCTAATGTAAAGATACACGCATTGCAGGGTATTCTTACTTCCAGAGCTAAAGGAAGTACAACAGAACTGAAAACACCTAAATCATGTTACATGTGATATTTCATTTAGGAAGTGTGTTTGGTTTAAAGCAGAAACACTTTTAACACCCGGCCATGTATCTTTCATTGTTTGATATGGAATGTCCAATTAACTTGCTAGATTCCAGCAGAAAAGCTCTATAGAACGTACTGTACAATCCTAATGTAAAGATACTCGTATTTTAGTGTATTCTTACTTCCAGAGCTAAAGGCAAGTACATAAGTGCTGAAAA
>NW_021615719.1:5370-6655 GCF_004785775.1 Grammomys surdaster
TTAATACCCGGCCATGTATCTTTCATTGTTTGATATGGAATGTCCAAGTAAGTTGCTAGATTCCAGCAGAAAATCACTATAGAACGTATTGAACACACCTAATGTAAAGATACACGTATTGCAGTGTATTCTTACTTCCAGAGCTAAAGGAAAGTAAAAGAGAGCTGAAAAGACCTAAATCATGTTATATCTGACATTTCAGTTAGGAAGCGTGTTTGGTTTAAAGCAGAAACAGTTTTAACACCCGGCCATGTATCTTTCATTGTTTGATATGGAATGTCCAAGTAAGTTGCTAGATTCCAGCAGAAAAGCACTATAGAACGTACTGAACAAACCTAATGTAAAGATACATGCAATTCAGGACATTCTTACTTGCATAGCTTAAGGCAAGTACAACAGTGCTGTAACAACAAAAGCATGTTACATGTGATATTTCAGGAAGGAAGTGTGTTTGGTTTACAGTAGAAACACTTGTATCACCCGGCCGAGTATCTTTCATTATTTGATATGGAATGTCCAAGTAAGTTGCCAGATTTTAGCAGAAAGGCACTATAGAACATATTGAACAAAGCTAATATAAAGATATACGCATTGCAGTGTATTCTTACTTCCAGAGCTAAAGGCAAGTACAACAGAGCTGAAAACACCTAAATCATGTTACATATGACGTTTCAGTTAGGAAGTGTGTTTGGTTTAAAGCAGAAACCCTTTTAACACCCGGCCATGTATCTTTCATTGTTTGATATGGAATGTCCAAGTAAGTTGCTAGATTCCAGCAGAAAAGCACTCTAGAACGTATTGAACAAACCTAATGTAAAGACACACGCATTGCAGGGTATTCTTACGTCCAGATCTAAAGGCTAGTAGAACAGAGCTGAAAACACCTACATCATGTTACATTGGACATTTCAGGTAGGAAGTGTGTTTGGTTTACAGTAGAAACACTTGTAACACCGGGCCATGTATCTTTCATTGTTTGATATGGAATGTCCAAGTAAGTTGCCAGATTTCAGCAGAAGAGCACTATAGAATGTATTGAATAAACCTAATTTAAACATACACGCATTGCAGTGTATTCTTACTTCCAGAGCTAAAGGCAAGTACAGCAGAGCTGAAAACACCTAATTCATGTTACATGTGACATTTCAGTTAAGAAGTCTGTTTGGTTTAAAGCAGAGACACTTTTAACACCTGGCCATGTATCTTTCATTGTTTGATATGGAATGTCCAATAATTTGCCAGATTCCAGCAGAAAAGCACTATAGAACGTATTGAACAAACCTAA
>NW_021615720.1:0-1006 GCF_004785775.1 Grammomys surdaster
CCTTCACAATGGGAGTATCCTTGTACTTCACAAAAGTGAGGAGTACTAGAACCGTGAGCACAGAGAAGCACAGGGCCATGCAGCCTAGAGCCATCCCCATTGGATCTTCATAAGCCAGAAATGATATAGCTCTTTGCAGGCAGTGGGTTTGCTGTAGGTTGGCATACTTATCATCTGGACACCTTACACACTGCTCCATATCTGCTGGTGAAAAACAAACCTTCAGAAGATGTCGTAATTATGTACTTAATAATTGAGTACTTGGATTACTCAGAGGATACCCCAAAAATATTTTCTCGTTGAGGGTTTATTTCTTTCCTTATTGCTGTAGGGACCAGTAACTTAAGGCTGCTCTGTATTATCCTATGCTTGGTGATGAAACAACATACCATCTTAGAGAATGGAAGAGAAAAATTACTTATTAGTTAAACACATAGCTGATGGTAGAGAGAAAATTATGTGACCATTTTACTAATATCTTAGTTTCTATTGCCTTAACCAAACACCTAGTCAAAAGGAACATATGAGAAAAGTGTTGATTTCTTTATATACCTTGGTCATAGACAATTGAAAGACGTCAAGACAAAAACATGGATACAGGATCCAATTAGAGATGTCTAGAAGAAATTCAGGGATTTGGGATGGAGCAGAGACTGATGAAAAGGCTACCCAATAACAGGCCCATCTTGAGATGGATCCCATTGGCAAACACCATTCCCTGAGACTATTAATGGTACTCTGTTGTACTTGCAGGTGGGAGTATCGCATGGCTATCATCTTAGAGGCTCTACACAGCAGCTTACTGAAACAGATGCAGACAGCAAGAGTCAAACATTGCATGGTGCTTTGGGACTATTATGGAAGAACAAGAGCAAGGATTTCAGTCCCTAAAGGGATAGGATCTCCACAGTAAGGTCAATGGAATCAACTAACCTGGACCTTTAGGGCTCTTGGAGACAGAACGTCCTACCAAACTACATACACAGGTTGGACATATGTCTCTCTG
>NW_021615721.1:0-3332 GCF_004785775.1 Grammomys surdaster
TCACACCTGAAAAGCAGGATTCAGAATTAAAATCACTTCTCATGATGATGATAGAGGATTATAAGAAGGAATTAAGTAACTCCCTTAAAGAAATACAGGAGAGTACAAGTAAACAGATAGAAGCCCTTAAAGAGGAATCACAGAAATCCCTTAAAGAAATGGAAGAAAACACAAAGAAGGAATTAAACAAAAACATTCAGGATCTGAAACTAGAAATAGAAACAATAAAGAAAGTTCAAAGGGAGACAACCATGGAGATAGAAAACCTAAGAAAGAGATCAGGAGTCACAGACGCAAGCATCACCAACCGAATACAAGAGATAGAAGAGAGAATCTCAAATGCAGAAGATACGGTGGAAAATATTGACACAGTTGTCAAAGAAAATGAAAAAAGCAAAAAACTCCTAACTCAAAACATCCAGGAAATCCAGGACACAATGAGAAGACCAAACCTAAGGATAATAGGTATAGATGAGAATGAAGATTCCCAACTTAAAGGGCCAGTAAATATCTTCAACAAAATCATTGAGGAAAATTTCCCTAACCTAAAGAACAAGATGCCCATAAACATACAAGAAGCCTACAGAACACCAAATAGACTAGACCAGAAAAGAAATACCTCCCGTCACATAATAATCAAAACATCAGATGCACAAAACAAAGAAAAAATACTAAAAGCAGTAAGGGAAAAAGGTCAAGTAACATATAAAGGCAGACCTATAAGAATTACACCAGACTTCTCACCAGAGACTATAAAAGCCAGAAGAGCCTGGACTGACATCATACAGACACTAAGAGAACACAATTGCCAGCCCAGATTACTATACCCAGCAAAACTCTCAATCACTATAGATGGTGAAACCAAGATATTCCATGACAAAACCAAATTTGCACAATATCTTCCCACAAACCCAGCACTTCAAAGGATAATTGATGGAAAATGCCAACACAAGGAGGGAAACTACAACCTAGGAAAAGCAAGTAAGTAATCTTCCAACAACCCCCAAAAAAGATACAAACATAACTTTACCTCTAATAACAAAAATAACAGGAAGCAACAATCATTTTTCCTTAATATCTCTTAACATCAATGGTCTCAATTCCCCAATAAAAAGACGCAGACTATCAGACTGGATACACAAACAAGACCCAGAATTTTGCTGCATACAAGAAACGCACCTCAGTGACAAAGACAGACACTACCTCAGAATAAAAGGGTGGAAAACAATTTTTCAAGCCAATGGTCCCAAGAAACAAGCTGGAGTAGCCATTCTAATATCAAATAAAATCGACTTTCATCCAAAATTAATCAAAAAAGATAAGGAAGGACACTTCATACTCATCAAAGGAAAAATCTACCAAGGTGAACTCTCAATTCTGAACATCTATGCTCCAAATGCAAGGGCACCTACATACATAAAAGAAACTTTACTAAAGCTCAAAACACACATTACACCTCACACAATAATAGTGGGGGATTTCAACACCCCACTGTCAGCAATGGACAGATCATGGAAACAGAAACTAAACAGAGACACTTTGAAATTAACAGAAGTTATGAACCAAATGGACTTAACAGACATCTATAGAACATTTCATCCTAAAACAAAAGAATATACCTTTTTCTCAGCACCTCATGGTACCTTCTCCAAAATAGACCATATAATTGGTCACAAAACAAGCCTCTACAGATACAAAAAGATTGAAATAATCCCTTGCATCTTATCAGATCACCACGGACTAAGACTGGTCTTTAATAATGACAAAAACAATGGAAAACCCACGTACACATGGAAACTGAACAACTCTCTACTCAATGATGACTTGGTCAAGGAAGAAATAAAGAAAGAAATAAAAGACTTTTTAGAATTCAATGAAAATGAGGACACATCATACCAAAACTTGTGGGACTCCATGAAGGCAGTGCTAAGAGGAAAGCTCATAGCTCTAAGTGCCTACAAAAAGAAACTGGAAAGAGCACACACTAACAAGTTGACTGCACAACTAAAAGCTCTAGAACAAAAAGAAGCAAATACACCCAGGAGGAGTAGAAGGCAGGAAATAATCAAACTCAGGGCTGAAATCAACCAAATAGAAACAGAAAGAACAATACAAAATATCAATAAAACCAGGAGTTGGTTCTTTGAGAAAATCAACAAGATAGATAAACCCTTAGCCAGATTAACCAGAGGGCACAGAGACAGTATCCAAATTAATAAAATCAGAACTGAAAAGGGAGACATAACAACAGAAACTGAAGAAATTCAAAAAATCATCAGATCCTACTACAAAGGCCTATACTCAACAAAACTGGAAAACCTGGATGAAATGGACAATTTCCTAGACAGATACCAGGTACCGAAGTTAAACCAGGAGCAGATAAACCATCTAAATAGTCCCATAACCCCTCAGGAAATAGCAGCAGTCATCAAAAGCCTCCCCACTAAAAAAAGCCCAGGACCAGATGGTTTTAGTGCTGAATTCTATCAGACCTTCAAGGAAGACCTAATACCAATTCTCTTCAAACTATTCCACAAAATAGAGACAGAAGGAACACTACCCAATTCGTTCTATGAAGCTACAATTACACTCATTCCCAAACCCCACAAGGACCCAACAAAGAAAGAGAACTTCAGACCAATCTCCCTTATGAACATCGATGCAAAAATACTCAATAAAATTCTAGCAAACCGAATCCAAGACCACATCAAAACAATCATCCATCATGATCAAGTAGGTTTTATCCCAGGAATGCAGGGATGGTTCAATATTCGGAAATCCATCAATGTAATCCACTATATAAACAAACTTAAAGAAAAAAACCATATGATTATCTCACTAGATGCTGAGAAAGCATTTGACAAAATTCAACATCCCTTCATGATAAAAGTCTTGGAAAGATCAGGAATTCAAGGCCCCTACCTAAACATAGTAAAAGCAATTTACAGCAAACCAGTAGCCAACATCAAGCTAAATGGAGAGAAACTTGAAGCAATCCCACTAAGATCAGGGACTAGACAAGGCTGCCCACTCTCCCCCTACCTATTCAATATAGTACTGGAAGTCCTAGCCAGAGCAATTAGACAACAAAAAGAAGTCAAAGGGATACAAATAGGAAAGGAAGAAGTCAAAATATCGCTATTTGCAGATGATATGATAGTATACTTAAGTGACCCCCAAACTTCCACCAGAGAACTCCTAAACCTGATAAACAACTTCAGCAAAGTGGCTGGTTATAAAATCAACTCAAACAAATCAGTAGCCTTCCTCTACATGAAAGATAAACAGACTGAAAAAGAAATTAGGGAAATGACACCCTTCACAATAGTTGC
>NW_021615722.1:0-2414 GCF_004785775.1 Grammomys surdaster
GGATATTATCCTGTGTTATTTGGGTGCACTACTACAATCATACAGTCGTTACAAATGGAAGAAGGAAGTAGAAGAGGTGAGAAATGCCATGTAAGAAAGACATGTCTGCCACTTGTGGCTTTCATAAAGGAAGAGCCACAGGTAAAGGATGGAGGTGGCCTATACAAAGTGGAAAGGGCACAGCAACATTCTCCCATTAGCCCAGGGAGACAAGTATCCAACCTCTGCCCTGTAGCACAGCAAGAAAACACTGTATTCTCTGAAGACTGTACCTGGGCTAGCAGAGAGGCTGTAGCAACAGTAGTTTGAAGTACCAAAGATCATCTAGGATGGACAGAAGTATAGTACGCAGTCATTGGGGTTTTAAAGTCATGAGTGGGGATGAATGGATAATGATTGAGGGAAAATTAACATTTCAAATGATAGGGTTTGAGTACAATCAAAACAAATATTGGCAGATGTATATTCATATTCCAGAGTTTATTTTAAATGGAGCACTAAACAAAGAGGAGGGAAAACCTGCAGACATCATATCCAGAGGTTAGGCATGGCCTCCGATTGAGGGATGGAGCCACCCACTCTTCCCAGAATTGCTCCTGTCTAAAGGAAATACAGGGACAAAGAGTGGAGCAGAGACTGAAGGAAAGGCCATCCAGAGCCTGCACCACCTGGGAATGCATCCCATATCCTGCCACCAAAACCAGTCACTATTGCTGATGCCAAGAAGTGCTTGCTGACAGCTGCCTGATTGGATCTCTCCTGAGATGCTTTGCCAGATCCTTACTGATACAGATTCACATGCTTGAAGCCAACCATCAGACTGAGCACAGGGACCCCCCATGGAGGACTTAGGGGAAAGGCTGAAGGAGCTGAAGGGGTTAGCAATTCTTTAGGAAGAGCAACAATATCAACCAGTCAGACTCTCTAGAGCTCCCAGGGACTAAACTACCGACCAAAGAGTATACATGGAGGGACCCATGGCTCAAGCTGAATATGTAGCAGAGGATGGCCTTAACTGAGATAATTGGGAGGAGAGCCCCTTGGTCCTGTGAAGGCTCAATAACCCAGCATAGTGGAATGCTAGGGCGGTGAGGTTGGAGTGGGTGAGTGCGTGGGGGAGCACCCTCATTGAAGCAGGGGGGAGGGATGAGATAGGGAGGTTTCAGAGGAGAAACCGGGAAGGAAGATAACAGTGGAAATGTAAGTAAATAAAGTAAGCAATAAAAAATTAAATGAAAACAAACAAACAAACAAACAAACAGAAAAGAGTGCTTAAACTGCTTAAACCTCTGCCTTCGCTTTACCCTTAACAAGCTGTATTCAAGTCACACTGTAGCATAGGTTAGACCAGGGTTTCAGAATCTGTCTCTACTTAAAACCCTTCTGCACTTGAGAAATTTTTATACAACCCTATATTTGTATATAAAATAAGCATATAGATGAAACATTTACTGATAATAAATCACAAAGCTTTATTGTGAAAGAATTCTTTGCTATACATACAAATTTCCTATTTATCAATGATTGAGAACTACCTTGCACACTATGGATGTACCTGATCACTTTTACACAAACTCTTAGATCTTGGCTGTTTGGTGCTGGAGAACCAAGATCAACTTCAGTGCATTTTAGGGTTGACTGGTGTGCTGATTGTCTAATTGTCACTGCTTTAAATAGATGCATGAAACAACAAAAGTGTGTTTATGGCCACTGCAGACATTGTTAGAAATTCTGTCCCACTCTTAAGCTAAAATTAATGTAAGGACTTTTAAAAACTGAAACTTAAGTCAGGAATTCAGTGTTTTTAAAACTCAAACATTCTAAGAAAAGAGAGTCCTGAAGGTCCCTAATATGATGCAGGCTGAAGAATTACAGTCGGAAAATGCTAAAAGCCTTAACTCATATTTTCATAAGAGCAGAAAACCTTATGAACATTGAAACACTCCAGTTCATAATGTATAGTAGTGTCCAGCTGAGGCATTGCTGGCCAGTGGTGATCATTAGCAATGTAGGGTGGAACATGAAGTGTAAAGTGAACACTGCGTGCCTTCAGGATCAAGTCCCTGAAGGACAGTTGTCAGGCAGATGAGCACTGCCAGAATTCGTTACATATTTGATTTTGAATAGCTTTTTTCTTGTTTCAAAAATTTATACAGTACCTATGTGCAACCCTCATGTGGGGTTGCGCCCCCCAGTGGAAGAAGCTGGTGATCAAACAGCAGGGACACCACCAGCAGGTTTTCATTTTCATAGTGAGGACAAGATCAATAGCTGTAGTTTACCAAGCAAGCAGTGCAGGCCTGCATTGCCCTCCCTAGCCCAGGAGCTATACACACAGACTTTGCCCTTTCTGCTCTCATGAGGACCTTGGCCTGTGGTGAACTGGTGTTTCTTCATTAGTAAATGAAATGGGA
>NW_021615723.1:0-2880 GCF_004785775.1 Grammomys surdaster
AACCATCCACCTGGCAGCCTGTGGAAGAGAATAACCTGCCTTCCTTTGCAACTTTAGCACTATGTCATCCTAAATGGTGTCCGAATTTCTGCCATCGTGTTAATAGAAGGAATCTTTAAGTTGTAAGTCAGCCCAAATTGACTGCCATCCTCAATAACTGTTGGCTTACTCATGGGGTCTCTTCACTTTGATGAATCCTTAACTAATATAGAATGGGTACCAGAGGCTGGGTTATCATTGTGATAGGTCTGTCCATGATTTTGTTTGTAGGAAATTCGATTCTGGCAGTTTGGATGCTTTAAATGGAGCTTAATATGCTGAAGTATTAGCATCAGGGCAGAGAGTGGTGTTAAGAGTGATTTTTAATGAGGGGGTTGGCACAGTAGATTTCAGTCGAGAGGAGTATTAATATGAGGCTTAGAAATTATATTTTCATATTTTGCTGAATAATAGGGCTTCATTGTGCGCTTGTCTTAAGAGTTTTGTGGAGGGTAATTTAAAGACATGTAAATTAATACCATTAATAAAGGGAGCCTCAAAGACACCTAGATTAGACTTTGGTCTGTTGTTCGCTCTTATTGGGAAACATTTCAAGAAGTAGAGTAAAATGGGAAACTGGAAGTCCAAAATGGAGAGGTTCAAATATAGTGATCACAACAGGGTTTCAGGAAGTAGAATGGTGTTTTATCCTGTATCCAATGATACTAAATGGAAGGAACTGAGAATTGACCAGGGGGAAATATCCTCCCCAGCTAGGGATTCTCTTTGTAGATTTTCAGTTGAGAAAGGGATGGTTTTTATTATATAGGCCTTTTAATGTTGCAGTTATTTTTTTTTTCATTTGGACAAAAGAAGATATGATTCTGAATCAAATGGGCAAGAGATGGACAGGTATGGCTGCGGTCAGTTGTCAAGATGACTACATATGTTGTGAAATAATATCCATACATGGGAGAAAAATCAGAGATCCAGATCAAGGGCTAGAAAACAGAGGGTTTTGGTCCAAATCATGCTGTGGTATTACAGTAACTTTGGATAGAGGTCTTGAGAATACTTGCTCCGAAATGCTTTGTGTTGATGCATGATAGTATACATCTTTAATCCCAAGAGAGCGAGGCAAGGTAATTTCTAAGTTCAAGGCCAACCTAGAACAAAGAAAGTAAAGAATAATTTTCTTTATTTAGTAAAGGTAAAGAAAAGATTAGTTCCAAGCACGGTTGTGCACAAATCAAGTGTGTGAGACAAGCAGATCTCTGGTTTCAAGGTTAGTCTACAGATCATGTTCCATGACAGCAGTACTTAGGCAGTGAGCAAACCATTGAGGCTAGATTGTTGGGATAAATGCCATTGAACTAGGGGCCGTGTTCCAGCACCAGCAACTGATAGAACTTGGAAGTTTTGACCATGTTGCTATGGCTTTGGAATCCAGAATAGTAGAGTTTACTTGGACAGCTGAATCAAGTTAGTTTGAGCTAAGAAATTGCCAGTGACTTAGCAAATGTCATAGTTGAAGTATAGTATATTGGAAGTATTTTATGACAGCACTAATAAGCTGTGTTCCAGAGATAGCCCTCCTGAAGGCAGCCAGAAAATTTGTAAGAATCTTCTATGTGGTACTGAAGGAATGAATGGATCCTGAAGAGCAGTTGAGGCCTGATACTGTGAGTGGCTAGGTAAGGCCATTGTGGAAATTGCTGCTTCAGTGTCTGTTGAAGTCCAAGGACTGAAAGGGCTTATACAATGAAATTGAGGAATTGTACCTTGTAGACTGCCTAGGAGAGGTTCAGGGTGAAAGTGCTGTCTGGTGAAAGCAGAAGAACTGGGTGTATTTGAGAGTCCAGTAAAATGGGATGACCACAAGGAAGAGCACCAACAGTGGAGTACTATTGGCAGGAGCTTATCGTCACACAGAAACTAAATCTGTAAGGTGAAACCCAAGCTCTTTTGTAAGACCCCAGATGATCCTTAGTGAACCCTGTGGGATGCCTGTTGAGGAAAGCAGCAATCAGGGATTGGAACCAGCAGAAGACAATGGTGACAGTTACTTTTATACAGCACAAGTGGATTGTAGTTTGCAAACCTGAAAAGAGTTGGACATCAGTAAAATCAATGCAGGAATTGAAATTTTTGCAGTTGGATTTTTGGCTTTATTTGAAGGATTATCATCACTGTGAAGTTTTGAAATGTTTATATACACTATGATGATGTACATATGTGACCTGATGTTAAGCTTTTATTTGATTCTGGAATGAATTTTCGAGAGTTCAGGAGGAGCAAAGGACTTTTAGGATTCTGAGCTTTGTTGAGTCTGGACTAGACTATGGGTATTTTGGCTTGGTTAAAACCATCCACCTGACAGCCTGTGGAAGAGAATAACCTGCCGTCCTTTGCAACTTTAGCACTATGTCATTTTGATAGGTCTGTCCATGATTTTGTTTGTAGGATATTCGATTCTGGCAGTTTGGATGCTTTAAATGGAACTTAATATGCTGAAGTATTAACAACAGGGCAGTGAGTGGTGCTAAGAGTGATTTTAGATCAGTGGGCTTGGCACAGTATATTTCAGTCGAGAGGAGTATTAATATGATGCTTAGAAATTATATTTTCATATTTTGGTGAAGAATAGGGCTTCATTGTGCGCTTGTCTTAAGAGTTTTCTGGAGGGTAACTTAAAGAGATTTAAATTAATCCCATTAAGAAAGGGAGTCTCAAAGGGACCTACATTAGATTTTGTTCTGTTGTTCACTCTTATGGGAAACATTTCAAGGAGTAGAGTAAAATGGAAAACCAAAAGCCCAAAATGTAGGGGTTCAAATATAGTGTTCACAAAAGGGTATCAGGAAGTAGAGTGGTGTTAAATCATGTATCCAAAGATACTAA
>NW_021615724.1:0-3642 GCF_004785775.1 Grammomys surdaster
GACACCATGACCAAGGCAACTCCTGTGAAGACAACATTTCATTGGGGCTGGCTTACAGGTTCAGAGGTTCACTCCATTATAATCAAGGTGGGAACATGGCAGCATCCAGGCAGGCATGGTGCAGGAGGAGATGAAAGGTCTACATCTTCATCTGAGGCTTCTAAGAGAAGACTAGCTTCCAGGCAGCTAGGATGAGGGTAGTAAAGACCACACCCACAGTGATACACCCACTCCAACAAGGCCACACCTACTCCAACAGGGCCACACCTTCTAATACTGCCACTCCATGGGCCAGGCTTCTGCAAAGCATCACAAGGGGCTTGTTGCCTCAGCTGGTCATATGCCTCCCAAACAGAGGGTTCTTTGGAGCACATTCCAAGAAATAGCACCTGTCTGTGGACAAGCAGTAACAGTCCAGTTCCTCTGGAAATAGGAGGGAGCATACACATAATAAGATTCCTATTTTTTGCCCTTCCACCCCTGCCTGGTCCTCTGGGCTGGAGCAGACACAGAGTCGGTCTGCTCCTGTCCTGTTGAGAAACTGAATCCTGAGTCATCCAGGAGCCATTGCACTCAGAGCAGCTGGTAAGAACTCCATCTCACTCCCTAAGGCCCAGAGATACATCTGGGAGCCAGGGACATTCAGGGCACAGCAGCTACCCAAACCCCACCCCTCTGGAATTCCACTTCCCTTCTGCCCTTGCCTGGTCCTTTGGGCTGGAGCAGACACAGAGTTGGTCTGCTTCTGTCCTGTGGAGAAACTGAATCCTGAGTCATCAAGGACCCACTGCACTCAGAGCAGAAGGATTTCCAGATCCAAGAGGTGGCCTGAGTCCCAGGAGTTCTTCCACCCAGGAGATTAGGAGCATAAGACCACAGAGACCTCTGGACTCTGAGGAGCTCTGCAATAAGCAAGATAACTGGAAATACAGACTCCAGTTTTACACAGTGAGGGCAGGTACCACTAGAGTTAACCAGATGGCGAAAGGCAAGCTCAAGAACATAAGCAACGGAAACCAAAGTTTCTTGGCATCATCAGTGCCCAGTTCTCCCAATATAGCAAGCCCTGAACACCCCATCACACCTGAAAAGCAGGATTCAGAATTAAAATCACTTCTCATGCTGATGATAGAGGATTATAAGAAGGAATTAAGTAACTCCCTTAAAGAAATACAGGAGAGTACAAGTAACAGATAGAAGCCCTTAAAGAGGAATCACAGAAATCCCTTAAAGAAATGCAAGAAAACACAAAGAAGGAATTAAACAAAAACATTCAGGATCTGAAACTGGAAATAGAAACAATAAAGAAAGTTCAAAGGGAGACAACCATGGAGATAGAAAACCTAAGAAAGAGATCAGGAGTCACAGACGCAAGCATCACTAACCAAATACAAGAGATAGAAGAGAGAATCTCAAATGCAGAAGATATGGTGGAAAATATTGACACAGTTGTCAAAGAAAATGCAAAATGCAAAAAACTCCTAACTCAAAACATCCAGGAAATCCAGGACACAATGAGAAGACCAAACTTAAGGATAATAGGTATAGATGAGAATGAAGATTCCCAACTTAAAGGACCAGTAAATATCTTCAACAAAATTATTGAGGAAAACTTCCCTAACCTAAAGAACAAGATGCCCATAAACATACAAGAAGCCTACAGAACACCAAATAGACTAGACCAGAAAAGAAATACCTCCCATCACATAATAATCAAAACATCAGATGCACAAAACAAAGAAAAAATACTAAAAGCAGTAAGGGAAAAAGGTCAAGTAACATATAAAGGCAGACTTATAAGAATTACACCAGACTTCTCACCAGAGACTATAAAAGCCAGAAGAGCCTGGACTGACATCATACAGACCCTAAGAGAACACAACTGCCAGCCCAGATTACTATACCCAGCAAAACTCTCAATCACTATAGATGGTGAAACCAAGATATTCCATGACAAAGCCAAATTTGCACAATATCTTCCCACAAACCCAGCACTTCAAAGGATAATTGATGGAAAATGCCAACACAAGGAGGGAAACTACAACCTAGAAAAAGCAAGGAAGTAATCTTCCAACAACCCCAAAAGAAGATACAAACATAACTTTACCTCTAATAACAAAAATAACAGGAAGCAATAATCATTTTTCCTTAATATCTCTTAACATCAATGGTCTCAATTCCCCAATAAAAAGACGCAGACTATCAGACTGGATACACAAACAAGACCCAGAATTTTGCTGCATACAAGAAACGCACCTCAGTGACAAAGACAGACACTACCTCAGAATAAAAGGGTGGAAAACAATTTTTCAAGCCAATGGTCCCAAGAAACAAGCTGGAGTAGCCATTCTAATATCAAATAAAATCGACTTTCATCCAAAATTAATCAAAAAAGATAAGGAAGGACACTTCATACTCATCAAAGGAAAACTCTACCAAGATGAACTCTCAATTCTGAACATCTATGCTCCAAATGCAAGGGCACCTACATACATAAAAGAAACTTTACTAAAGCTCAAAACACACATTACACCTCACACAATAATAGTGGGGGATTTCAACACCCCACTGTCAGCAATGGACAGATCATGGAAACAGAAACTAAACAGAGACACTTTGAAATTAACAGAAATTATGAACCAAATGGACTTAACAGACATCTATAGAACATTTCATCCTAAAACAAAAGAATATATCTTTTTCTCTGCACCTCATGGTACCTTCTCCAAAATAGACCATATAATTGGTCACAAAACAAGCCTCTACAGATACAAAAAGATTGAAATAATCCCTTGCATCTTATCAGATCACCACGGACTAAGACTGGTCTTTAATAATGACAAAACCAATGGAAAACCCACGTGCACATGGAAACTGAACAACTCTCTACTCAATGATGACTTGGTCAAGGAAGAAATAAAGAAAGAAATAAAAGACTTTTTAGAATTCAATGAAAATGAGGACACATCATACCAAAACTTGTGGGACTCCATGAAAGCAGTGCTAAGAGGAAAGCTCATAGCTCTAAGTGCCTACAAAAAGAAACTGGAAAGAGCACACACTAACAAGTTGACTGCACAACTAAAAGCTCTAGAACAAAAAGAAGCAAATACACCCAGGAGGAGTAGAAGGCAGGAAATAATCAAACTCAGGGCTGAAATCAACCAAATAGAAACAGAAAGAACAATACAAAATATCAATAAAACCAGGAGTTGGTTCTTTGAGAACATCAACAAGATAGATAAACCGTTAGCCAGATTAACCAGAGGACACAGAGACAGTATCCAAATTAATAAAATCAGAACTGAAAAGGGAGACATAACAACAGAAACTGAAGAAATTCAAAAAATCATCAGATCCTACTACAAAGGCCTATACTCAACAAAACTGGAAAACCTGGATGAAATGGACAATTTCCTAGACAGATACCAGGTACCGAAATTAAACCAGGAGCAGATAAACCATCTAAATAGTCCCATAACCCCTCAGGAAATAGCAGCAGTCATCAAAAGCCTCCCCACTAAAAAAAGCCCAGGACCAGATGGTTTTAGTGCTGAATTCTATCAGACCTTCAAGGAAGACCTAATACCAATTCTCTTCAAACTATTCCACAAAATAGAGACAGAAGGAACACTACCCAAT
>NW_021615725.1:0-2248 GCF_004785775.1 Grammomys surdaster
AAAAAAAAAAACCAAAGTGAAAAATAAAAACTCCTAGTACATAGGAACTTGTAGATAACAGGGTTCGATGCTATTTAATTTGCAGGCTCTGCTGGACACTCCTTGAAAGCCATACATACCCTGTAAGGAATCAGATCTTACTGAAGCCCTTCTTCTGCTCCAAATATCATGTTAGAGAACCAGGCCTGCAAGACACATTTTCCCAGCCCTCTCACTGACTGTAAAGACAGTTTCTGCTTGTAGGTTTCAGGACTTGTGCCTCATTTCACACACAATGCTAATTATCACATCCTACTGCACACCACCTTCTCCTTACTTTACCTACAATGGTAGGGATCAGGTCCTGTAGGAACAACTGACTAACATCCCAAACATGTTTCTAGAGTTCATTTCCTAAGAGATACTTGATTGCTGCCCTCCTAGTAATCAGGTTATAATGGACTCATGCTACAATGCAAAATATCAGGTGTTCCTGGACCACTCTCCTTCCCTCATAAAGTGTTAAGGATCAGGATCTGTTAGATGCATCATCCTCTCCCCCTTCACTGCTTGATTTCAGGCCTTGCTCTGTGTACGCTTCGGTGTCAGATCTTCTAGCTAACCCACCTCTCAACTGCTGCCTCCCATATGAGGGGTGCCAGACCCTACTGGAACTCTTCTCATCAGTGTAGCCAACTGACATAGACTGCTAGTTATCAGGCCCTGCTTGAGCCCCTTTCCATGGGCCACCATTCCATGACTCAGAACTTACTCTCATGTCTCAGCCCTGCTGATGAAGCCCCACATAAACTGATGACTAGAAGTGCAAGGGAGCAGTGGCAGCTGGGTAGCACCTGTGAAGGGCTGCAGAGTACTGCAGGGACTGATACCTCAAAGTATATTTAGGACCAATGGAGTTTGCCATAAAGCAGTGGGCCAAGCTAGGAGGAGCACAGACCACAGAAGCTGCACACAAGAGCTGTAGAGGAGAGTCTTCTTTAGCTTCTGCCTGTGAGCTGTTGTATGTCTTTAACACTCTTCATGTGTGCTGTTTAACAAAACCTATGATGCAGAAGTAACATTTGGGTCACTGCTGACATTCACCTACTGCTGAGAATCTATTACTTTGTAATGTAGTTGAGCTACCAATCAGAGTTTTTTTAACCCCAACAAGATAGTTTAAGTAAAAGAGAAAATGCTTTTAGCATTTTCTCTTTTACTTAAAGCTAAAGCACTATTCTTCCTCTTCTGAGTACATCCCTATGGATCTGAGGAGCATGTGTTTTATTTGTGCATGCTATTGACTAGGAATTGGCTAGGAGCAGATCAATCTACAGATTACATTGAGTAGTGGTGACATCTCAATGGTCAAGTTTTTGTGTTCCTGTGAACATGTCCTCCTACTTTGGTAT
This sequence comes from Grammomys surdaster, assembly GCF_004785775.1. Classification (NCBI taxonomy): domain Eukaryota; kingdom Metazoa; phylum Chordata; class Mammalia; order Rodentia; family Muridae; genus Grammomys; species Grammomys surdaster. The sequence goes on from NW_021615725.1 coordinate 1,392, forward strand.
TTTAAGATTCATTGTCTACTATGACTTCAGTTTCCTGTGGCTTCCCCCTGCTTGGTGAAGTTTGTTCACAGGAGCTTTAGCCTTTGAAGAGTCAACAAACACTGTTCAATTCCTTCTAGGCCTATTTGTCACATGTCCATGGAAAGAAAAGTTATTTATCTCTCCATTAATATTAAAGAAAGCATTTAGATAATTTTTGGTTAGAGAATCTTACTTGCCAGATAGGTGGCTACTACTGGGAATCACCGACCTGTCAGCACCTCTCTGGCATGCCAGTGGCTGGTGTTTGATATGGATTGTGACCTCTGAATTGAGAATCACTTGTGGGACAAATAGGAGCAGCTTTCTACTTTTCCTTTTTTCTAGATCAGCAGGTAATCTGATTGAGAAAAGCCAGGTACCTTTTTCATTCATCTGAACTTCTCAGGTCATTTGAGTGGGTGACAGCAGGATGGAGAATGACCTCTTGCCCTTATACACAGTACCTCAGGATTGACCTCAGGTGAGTAGTGAACAAGTGTAAATACCACGTGCCACTCAGTGACTCTCCTTCATGTAGGTGGCATGACGAATGGCAACTGAACTCAACTGGTAGGAGCTGAATTCTTTCCCTGTTGGTTGGGTTTCTAGAGACCAGGGTCCCTTGCACATATACACGTTGATGGATAGTACAGGGTAAAATACCATAAGAACAGTAGCACAGTGCATCAGGAACATAGCACACAGTGAGGTGTGTGCACATCTTTGTGCAATGCCAGTTCCAACATTCACTGTCTGATTTGGCAAGTTATTTAAGCTCCCTCCTATGGTTTTTGTCATGATAGAATGAGAAGGTACCTGCTCCCATCTCAACAGGT
>NW_021615726.1:0-1482 GCF_004785775.1 Grammomys surdaster
GTGTCTGTAAAGAACAATGATATGCAAAGGCTGAACCACATCGATAGCATTCATGTGATTTATCTATTGTATGGATCTTTTATAAGACTGCAGATGACCATGACTTGCAAATGCTTTAGAACACTGATTACATTCATAAGATTTCTCTCTATTATATGCTGTTTTATAATAATAGAGACTACAAAGTTGTGAAAAGTCTTTAACTCATTGATTGCATTTGTGAGGTTTCCTTCCAGTATGGGTATTTTATGTTTTGGAAAGAAGTAGGAAGTGCAAAGGCTTTAACACACTGAATACTGTCTTAGTCAGGGTTTCTATTCTTGTACAAATATCATGAACTATAAGGAAGTTGGGGAGGAAAGGGTTTATTGAGCTTACACTTCCAAGTTGCTGTTCCTCACCAAAGGAAGTCAGGACTGGAACTAAGCAAGTCAAAAAGCAGAAGCTGACCCAGAGGCCATGGAAGGATGTTATTTACTGGTTTGCTTCCCCTGGCTTGACATCACACTACTTATTAGAGGAACAATGTGTATAGGCGAAGAGATTATGATGTCAACAGATCAAGGTTGCGTAATGCCCAAAATTAACCTATAGGACTCACCTGCCCAGGGAACAGGTAACTTCCTGGAATGCTGAAGTTGTAGTTCTTGGAAAATAACAAAGTCCCATAGAAACCAAGACTACCATCCCAAGGATGATGAGACCAACAGTGGGTCCTCTCAAATTATCACTAATTCATAAAATGCCATACAGCTGAATCTCATGGAGGCATTTGCTCAAATGGAGCTCCTTTCTCTGTGATAACTCCAGCCCGTGTCAAGTTCCATACAATACCAGCCAGTACAATTACATTCATAGTTCTTCTCCAACATGGGCTCTTTTATACTTTTGCAGAAAATAACTTTGTAAAAAGCCTTTTGTCACATGGATTATATTAATAAGATTTCTCTCCAGTATGTGGTCTTCTACAGTTTTGGAGACATCTCCCTTGTAAGTAGGCTTTATCACGTTAATTACATTCTTAAGGGTTATTTGCACTATGTTTCCTTTTATGACATTGTAGAGAACGCTGTTGTGAAAATGCTTTACCACATTGAGTACATGCATGAGGTTTCTCTCCAGTATGTGTTCTCTTATGACATTTGAGAGTACTGGATCTTGCAAAGGCTTTACCACACTGAATACATTCATAAGGTTTCTCTCCAGTATGTGTTCTTATATGACGTTGGAGATCACTGTGACGTGAAAAGGCTTTACCACATTGATTACATTCATAAGGTTTCTCTCCAGTATGTGTTCTTTTATGACGTTGGAGATTACTCTGTTGTGAAAAGACTTTACCACATTGATTACATTCATAACATTTCTCTCCAGTATGTGCTATTTTATGACATTGGAGACTATTACTTTGTGAAAAAGCTTTACCACACTGATTACATTCATAAGGTTTCTCTCCAGTATGTGTTCTTTTATGACATTGGA
>NW_021615726.1:1492-3864 GCF_004785775.1 Grammomys surdaster
CTTTTATGACATTGGAGATGACTGGGATATGAAAAGGCTTTACCACAATGATGACATTCAAAAGGTTTCTCTCCGGTATGAGTTCTTTTATGATATTGGAGATTAGTGGGTCTTGCAAAGGCTTTACCACAATGATTACATTCATAAGGTTTCTCTCCGGTATGTGTTCTTTTATGATATTGGAGATGACTGGGTTTTGGAAAGGCTTTACCACACTGATTGCATTCATATGGTTTCTTCCCACTATGACTTTTCACATGCCTGCAATGATAATTCACACGAGTGAAATCTTTACCACTTTCATTACCATGATCAATCATTTAATCAATATGAATTAATTTTACAGTTTGGTTTAATAATAAAGAAGGACCATATCTTAAGGTTTTATCACTTGATATATTCATAGTGTTCTCCCCAACTCTGGCTTGATACCTCTTTGAAAACACCTGTGATGACAAGAACATTTACTACATGGCTCACAGGTATAACATACTTTTTCTCTATGAGGTTTCTATACGATATATTTCATGTATCTGAAGGAAAATGCAAAAAAGGAGACCTTTGTAACACTGATTATATTCATAAATTTTCTGTAGTGCGAATCACACCACATTAGTGCTGTGAATCAGGAAAAACAGAAAAATTTACACTTTTCTAGTACCCATTGGGATATTCTCCAGTGTGACTTTGGGGATGTTCCCAGTAAAGTCAGAAAACCAATTAATTGCAAACTTCTACAATATTCAGAAAATCTTTCAAAGGCAGAATGCTACATATCTTCTTACTGTTTTGGAATAAAGATAGGGATGTTACTCCTTTAAATATTCCTATGCTCACATAGAATTTTTTTTTTATTCTGACACTTGATATACACATAAAAAGAAGAAAGGAAAGCTTTCCGCATTGATTTAACACCATTTGAGTTTTTGTTTCTTCTAGACATACTGTATGTGGATTGAGGTTTCTCCACGGCAACATTCTTGACTCTCATAAACTGACCTCTCAGTAAATTTAGCAATGTCACTACAAAAATATGAGTATCACTGAATTTACCAGGGACTATGTACTTACTGCATGGCTTTGGATATATGTTTATCACTATTCAATGTGCAACATCTAAATATTATGAGACGGATCAGATTGGTAGTTCCACAGCATAGCTCTAATGGAGTTACAAATCAAATAAAGGCATCTCTTAAGGAATTGTTTCTATGTCTCCTTCCTTAGAGGAATGCCTTGCAAACACAAATCAGATAACTGACATTAAGGCCCATGGCTTTGTAAGAATATTTTAATCATAGCTATAAAGGACTTAAAGGACTGATATCATAGCTTAAAGGACGGATATTTTACATACTTCCTTTACTTTACAGTTTCCAGGACATATTAAAATTGCCTCAGAGGCATATATGATTCAGTTTGCACAATAACATTACCTTTTGTATTGTCTAGTATTTTGAAATTCTGTTTCAATATGGTGGTCTTCCCAATTGTACCCTAAACCACAGTACGAGAAAATGAATGATATAGTATTGAAAATTAGGCAAAAGTCAACTTACTGTGGTTTTTCACAGCACTGACTCTGATTTATTTTACTCAGTCTTCCATGTACCCAATTCAAATAACAGAGTGTCATCAATAGTCAAGAAATATTTGTCCCCTTATTTTGAAAAACAAAAGAAAATTCACAGTCTTACCTATATCAGTGAGGTTCCAGTAGGTCTCCAGCATCACATCTTTGTAGAGATTCTTCTGGGAAGGATCCAGCAAATCCCACTCTTCTGCAGTGAAGTTGATATGCACATCATCAATATTTATTGCATCCTAAAATAAGTGTACAACTCAAACCATGATACTGACATCACTGTAAATAAATATTTGCTTCCTAGACAATATAATCATACATTTCTGGTGCTACTATCATTTATTTCTTTGACACAGAAGTTATAATCTAATGTCTATGTCATTTTAATAGGATCTTGTATTATGACAGTTGCATGTGTTGCTTCTGAACCCACTGAATAGGATATAGCTTTGCAAGAGAAATGCCAATTGAGAGGGAGATGGAGAGGGAAACAGACTAACAGCACTGATCACACATTAAAGGAATTATGTGAACAATTAGTAAGTACATAAATGATATAAATTCTGGGTGGTTTTGGTCATGTCTTTAATGTCAGAGGCACAGGGAGCTGTATGTCCTTGAGCTTGATGCCAGCATGGTCAATGCAACAAGTTTCAGGACAGCAAAAGTAACATATTAAGACACTCATGCCCCTGTAAAAATCAACCAAGAGAACAGAAATGATAGAGAGAACTCATCGTTCTTTACTGAAGTTCCTACAAAGAATTAGACATTAAAAGCAGTTCTG
>NW_021615727.1:0-1087 GCF_004785775.1 Grammomys surdaster
TTTAACTAAAAAACTCAAGAAGTTCATTCAAGGGGAAAGCAAGGTAATTTCCCTGGGGAGCAACAGACTAGCAACAAGCTGACCTGAGTCAACATAGCTTTTCTTGGAATCATTTTTCTAAAAGTTTGGAGATACAGCTGTCTCAGAATTAATATGCCTTCCCAGGGAGAAATCACTCTGCACACAATTAAAGATTACATTTAAAAATTCTCTTTAGGTGCCCAATGTATGGGTGATATACTGTGGCGGCGGCAGGGTGAGGGATGGCCATGTTTGCTGACGTGGCCCGAGCCAGAGACACCAAAAAGTTCGTGGGCTTCCAGCAGGCGCTTGGACAGGTGTGGGGACGTGGGGCCAGGCTCTGCCCGGCATGCCCACCGCGGGGATGTCATACAAGCTGAACTTGACCGCGCACATGCCCACCACCTGTCTCAACCTTGGAGGTGTCCACTCACCATCTACTAGCATGGCGACTTCCTCTCAGTATCACCAGCTGCTGAGTGACTATGGACTGCCATCGCTAGGCTACACCCAGGGAACTGGAAATAGCCAAGTGCCTCAGAGTAAATATGCAGAGCTGCTGACCATTATCAAAGAGCTGGGGAAAGAGATCAGACCCACATATGCAGGGAGCAAGAGCGCCTTGGAGAGGCTAAAAGGAGGCATCATTAATGCCCGAAGCCTGGTTCGGGAGTGCTTGGCTGAAATGGAATGTAATGCCAGGTCCTAGCCCCTGGCCAGTCTGAAGGCCCATCTCACTACTCCCTGGAGATGAGAGGCTTTGTTCAAAATGGCAGTAATTATTCTACCACAGTCATTAAGCACTGAACCCACACTCAAATGATTGGGAAGACATTCTGCAGTAACCGATGGTGTGCATTTTAAGTAGTTAGGAATGACCCAGCTCTTTTTTCTTTCCAAGCATTTGAAAGATGTTTGTGAAGCCACTTCACAGCAAGCTATCGTTTGTCCCCAAATACCAGTGTCCCCTTTAACCTCCCTTTGGATACATTTTCCATTTGCATCACCCCAGTTGACTTCCTTTCCATGAGCTCACCTGCCTCTGAGGAGTTGAGTGCAGACCACA
>NW_021615728.1:0-1659 GCF_004785775.1 Grammomys surdaster
TCCTTTGACCCAGTTATTTCAGAACATGTAGTAGATGTACACAGAGCTCCTAGGCCACATCAGGGTTGTAGTGGTCTGCACAGCAGCCTTGAAGGAGAAACTATCCTGATGTCCATCAGCTAAAGAATCAAAATGTACCATTGGATGCAGCCCTTCCATGGACTATGGCTCAGTGTGAGAGAATCCAAACAAGCATTTGGCATTTCAGCTTGTCAGCCTTATCTTACTGAAAAATCTCCCTGATACAGTCATGTAACTGGGAGAAATTTTTTACCTCTCTATCCTGGTTATGGACATTTCTTATGATTCTGGGCTCCTAGTTTGGACAGCAAGTCAGTCAGGCTATGGTAAAGGGAGCCCCTATTGGAAGACCTGTTTACTTGGGGACAAGTCTGAAACAGTGAACAAGAACAAGAAGCTAGTCTACCACCAGCATGTGATCCTTAGCTGGGAAACAAGCCTACTGTACACAGCATTGGGAACTTGCTATGCCAGATTAGATAATAGGCCAAGAAGCCTGATTCCAAGATCAGTTTAAGAGAGGAAAGCATATCACTGACTGAGCTGTCTATATTCTATGCCAGTATGTACCTATCACATTCCAGATTTGATTTCTTATACCTGGGAAATATACTGGGGTATTTTGATATTAGCAATGTCTTGGAAACCTAACCGATTACTGCAATATATCATGCTCCAATTGTGTGAACACAAACATTTTGTGTGTTTGAGAGTGTGTCCTACAATAGCCATAGACATACATGGGTATACCCATTTTTTTCATAACCATCAACTTATAGTTCAGTGCCTCTCCTTGGGAATATTTTCCTTTAATACAATCTTGCTGATTATAGGACCAGGGCAGTGTCCAAGGATTTCATGTGAGATGGTTTCTCTGGGTATTTGCAGATCAAGGGATTGACAAGTGGAACTCAAGCAGGTTCCTGCACTGGAGATATAATCATAACCTTCACTTCAATTCTTGGGAGGATTCCCATAAGGCATCTACATGGTTTTCTAGGGAGCTCTCCTCTATTTTGAACTCAGATTCAGACATTCATGCCATGTTATTATTACTTAGTATAATATACCTGGACTATTGGAGAAATATGGTGTGTTTTTTTAACTCCAGTAGAGTGTGTAGTTCAGAGTTCAGTTTCTAGCAGTTTTTAAAAGCTGAGAAAGCAATCCAAGCCCTGGTGGTCTGTGACACTTGGGGAGTTAGGAAATGGCCTCAGCTGATGGGTCATGCTGGATTGTGCAGATGAATAGAGCTGTTGTGGGAGGGATAGCTGAATTGACAAATCCTTACAGGCCTTTGGTCCTTCCTTCCATAGGTCTAAATGCTCCAGCAGAAACTCAACCATGGCACAGACCAGGACAAGAACTCCCACAGAGAGAACTGCTGTGTGTGGTGCAGTGAGTGTGTGCAGCAAATTCACCACTATTGCATCTCATCCCTAACAACCATGACAATCATGGGCTGCATTTTCTTATTTATGTTGGTTTCCTTGGTGTGAACAACCTGTAAATTCATCTAGCCACTAGCCCAGCCAAAGTGCACATTTGGAGGAATTCAGAGAAGTGCTGAGGCACATCAAGAGCTGCTGGACATCCAGGAAGACTCTGAGAGTGTACATTTTTTCGTGTCCTGATGGG
>NW_021615729.1:0-7299 GCF_004785775.1 Grammomys surdaster
AACAGGAGCCAAGAGTAGGGGGAAGTGGGAAGAGAGGAGAGAGGGCAAGCCAGGATCTAGATGTAAGGTAAATAAATTTAAGAAAACCCTAAAAGCTCACAGATTTTTCTCTAGCAAATAATATCCTATTATAGCCATTTCTCTCCGTATTCTCCAGCTTGACACAGATATTCTGAACCAGAAAGCGTGTATTATCTAATAGCATAATCTTCCCACATAAATGCACACATCTTACTCATAAGGGAAACCCTAATAGATTTTTCTTAAAAGAAGAAAAATAGTTATTTACCTTCTGTCCCGCTCTGTCAGTCAACAGGTTCTCCAGCACAGGAGTGAGGATGCGTGCTTCCAATTCCCGCGGTATCCTTCACTGTATCCTGCTTACTGGAGCTCCAACCTTGAGGCACCACTCTGTCCCATCCCGAGCTGCTGCTCCGGTCTGCGGGTCAGGGTCTAGCAAGAGAGAGAGAATGGGGATGGAGGGGCAAGAGACACGAAGAATGGAGACAAGACAGAGGGTCTAATCAAGTCCCTTTCTTTTATTGACAGGAAATCCTGGGTATTTATACGATTTACCACATGCCTTGCCCTTGTGGGCAAGCAGGGGAACACAGCTGAAGGCACTATGCCATGTGCCTTGCAGCGTGGAGACCACGTGCACCTTGCAGCTGGGGCACTAAACAGCAAAACAAGATATGTGAGAAAAACAAGATGTTTATCAGAGTGTGCTCAGCGGTGGTAGGCTGTAGAAAACAAGTCTCTTGTCAGGGTATATGGCTCGAGATGGCTGCAAAGATGACAGCCGCTTTCTGCTCAGAGTCGGCTCCCAACAACCTTCTTTGCTGAGAAGCGACCCTGTTTATGCAGGAGACTACTGTCACGTTCCTCATTTTACAAGATTGGTTTCTGTCGACAAAGCCCCAAATTCTATTTAGCTATGCGAAATATCTGCAGAGTTAACTTATTGAAGGCATATCGAAGGAAACATTTAAGCTGCTCCCAAAAATTCTCTTTCAGCTGGATCCCTGAGTCTGATTCATTTCGTTGGAATTTTGTCCAAAGTACAGAGATTTATCACAGTTAAGTTTCAACTTATTATATTTGGCCCATCATTTCAGCCTGTCAAGATCTCTTAAAATCTTGGTGCTGGCATGTAGTCTATTCTCTGTCCATGCCAACTTCATGTCATAGGCATCTTGCTTGAGTATGTTCCTTATCCTCAGAGAAGCCACCAAAAATGGCTAACAGAGAATGTGCTATTTTTCTACCGAATTCAAAGAACAAAAAGGAAGATGGAATCATCAAGGGAGATATGTAAAGACAAGTATCTTTTGATTCAGAGTGAAGACCTCATACACAGGCATGTGTGTTCTTGGCAGTTCCTCTACTGCTTATCTTGACGTACAAGTTCATAGGGTGAGAGAATTAAGCCTGGAGTAAGTGGGAACCTTAAAGCTATTTTTAATGTACTGAGAGCTAGGATAAGTTAAGTGGGAAGCCAAAGACAAAACTGTTAGGAAGGGGTACTCAGTCTTGGAGTCTCAAAATGACACCTAGTCATTTGAATACATTGGGAATAAAGGCCTTTAAGTTTTGTGCCCTGTTTTTTTTTTTCTCACTTGCCTTTAAACTAGTACGTGTCACCTTATGTAGAACCTACAGTTGCTTGCTTTGTTAGGATTTGTTCTTTCAGAGAGTAAGCTGTTTCTCACTGCTCACAGAGATGCTAGTGAATATCTTTAGCAAACATAAGCAATGCTTAAAGTTACTCTAATCTGAAAGCATTTCTCTGGTGAGTTGGGCACAAAACGACTGAAAAGAATTCCCAAAAGCAGAAATAATAATAAGTAGGTGTATTTTTCTTATTTCTTCCTCCTTTTATTGAACATAGATTATTTTCTCATATGATATAATCTAAATATAGTTTTCTCTCCCCCTACTCCTCCAAGTTCCTTCCTACCTTCTCTCCCATATGGATGCACTCCTTTCTGTCTCTCATTAGAAAAGAACAAGCTTGTACAAGATAACAGCCAAACTTTTTTTAAAAAAACTATAAAATTAGATAAAACAAAAACCATTACATCAAAGGTGGACAAGCTAAGCCAACAGAAAAAATGAGAGTCCCAAAAATGGGCTCAAAAATCAGAGATATACTTGTTCACACATTCAGGAGTCCCATAAAAGTACTAAACTGAAAGCTATAGTATATATTCAGAGGACATGATGCTGGACTTGTGTAGGCCCTGTTCTTGCTGCTTTAGTCTCTGTGAGTTCATATGACCTTAGTTCAGATGTTTTAGAAGACTTGATTCTTCTGGTGTCCTCTATCCCCTTCATCATCCCATCCCTATTCATTCTGCCTCTTCTTTCTCAGATCTCCTGAGCTCTGAGGAAAGGGATTTGAAGGAAACATCTCCTTTAGTTCTGTGTGGTCCAAATCTCTTTTATTGCATAATGTCAGCCTGTAGGTCTCTGCATTTGTTCCCATGTGCTGTAGGAGGGAGCCTCTCAAACGATGGCTGAATGAGGCACTGGTTTATGAGTCTAGTAGTTCATTAGAATCATTTTATTGTTTTCCACTTCTCAAGGTTTCCTCACTGCCCTAGGTGTCTCTTCCCTCATTCCCTCTTGCAATCCCATCCTCCTTCTTCCTTCCCACCCAGTTCTCCTATTCTTATTCTCCACCACTTCCCTCCATTTCACCCCCAAAATTTATTCTATTTCGCATTTCATGGAGATACATATATCCCCCTAGTCTCTTGCTCTATGGCTATCCTCTCTGGGTCTACAAATTGTAGTTTGGTTTTCATTTTTGTGGCAGCTAATATCCACCTATAAGCTAATATATAGCATATTTATACTTACGGGTCTGCTCTGCCTCACTTGATAAGTTAACTTAGCTCTGTCCATTTTCTTGAAAGAATTTTGATATCATTTTTTAATATCTCTGTTGTGTAAATGTACCACATTTTCTCTATCTATTCTTTTCTTGAGAGGCATCTAGTTTCTTTCTAATTTCTGGCTGTTATGAATAGAGTGACAATTAACATGGCTGAACAAGTATCCTTGTGGTAGGATGAAGTATCCTTTAGGTATATGCCCAAGAATTGTATAGTTGGGTCTTGAGTTAGATAAATTTTCATCTTTCTGAGGAACTGCTATTCTTATTTCCATAGGTGCTATACAAGTTTTCACTCCCATCAACAATTAAAAAGTGCTTGCCTTCCTCCATATCCTCACCAGCATGAGCTGTCACTTGGGTTATTGGTCTTATCCATTCTGACAGGTGTAACATGAAACCTCAGGGTAGTTTTTATTTGCATTTCCATGATGGCTAAGGACATTGAACATTTTTTTTCCTCTGCCATTTGAGTTTGTACTGTTAAAAATTCTGTTTAGATACCCCATTTTTAATTGGATTATTTGGTTTTTGATATCAAAATTCTTGAAGTTTTTTTAAATATATATTTTGGATATTAGCTCTCTATCTGATATTGAGTTCATAAAAAAAAATCTCCCATCCCATAGGCTGCTGTTTTGTCCAAGTGCCAGTGACCTTGGCCAGGCAGAAGCCTTTTAGTTTTATTAATTGTTGATCTTAGTGCCTGTGCTAACAGTGTTCCTTTCAGAAAGCTTTTTTCCTGTTCCATCTGGAGTTGAGTTTTGTGCTGGGTGATAAGTATGGATCTATATGCATTATTTTATATGTTGTCATCCAGTTTAACCATCATTTGTTGAAGATACTGCCTTTTCCCCACTAGTTGTGTATTTATGGTTTCTTTATAAAAGATCATGTATCCATAGGTTTGTAGATTTATGTCTAGATCTTCAGTTTGATTCCTTTGATCAATGTGTCTATTTTTATGCTAACACCATGCTGCTTTTATTACTATAGCTTTATAGTACAACTTGAAATTAGGAAGTGTGAGACCTTCCACAGTTCATTTATTGCTCAAGATTGTTTTAGCCACGTTCAAGTACAATTCTTCCACAGTTAAGACATTCATTGATGCCCTATGTCAGTACTGTGGTAGTAACTGCAATTGACTCCTGCTTTGGAGACCCACCCAGTTCTATATTTTTATTTTTAGTTTAGTTTAGCTTTGCAATTACTGTATAATTGTATAATTTTTTTACTTCCTTTTCTCATTCCAACTCCACTTCTATATTGCTCCTTGTTATCTTTCAAATTCATTTCCTCCTCAGTCTGTGTAGTGTGGCTCCTATGTATGTTTTCAGGACTGACTTGGAATTTGTTATTGGATAAGCAAGTGGTGTGCTCTTCCCCAGAGAAGAGTATTTCTTTTTAGGAGTCTGAATTGTGAAGCTTCATTCATTATATACGCCCAAGACAGAGGTCTAAGATCATGTATCCTGAAGCCATAACATTTCTTTTCATGTCCCAATTATTATTCAAGCACTAGACTGCCTGTGTATGTTGAACTATCCATTATGAAATTACATGCTGATTTACTTATGTGGTATTTATACAGAAGTTTACTTAGTTAATGAGGCCCAAATCCTACATCATTTGTGTTGTTTATCTATAAAACAATTAATGTTTTATAGATATTTCATTAATATTTGAATAAGCAAATGTGAATGAGCTATAGGAACTAGGTATCCAGCATCGCAAAGCCAGGGTTTAACTACTTGAATTGCTAATGTACCTTCCACTACATAAATACTTAAGGATCAGGAAGAGAGTACAAATGAAATCTGGGAAATCTCAGATATCTACTTACCAATTTTAAGTATCAATTCACTTATGTATTCTGGTTAGTAAATTTACAAGTAATAAGTTTAAAGCCTAGTAGATAAGTAAAAACTAATGCAAATGGTATTTCTTATAAAATTACAATGGTATGTTACTATATTTTATGGACATATGTGCACAGAATAACAGTAAATAAAAGCACAGCTAGTTCCTCAATTGGCAGTGTTATTTGTTGTTATCTTCCATGACTTCAACATTATCCTTATAGTTGTTGAACAACAATTAGTTAAGAAGAAGTCTCAATTAACACAGATCAATTATGTTAAGGCAGATTATATCTCTCTTTAATGTTTTAAGTTTGATCCAAGTGGAATAAAATTTATTGGTTTATATTTGTATTTTAATATTTCCCTTGTGGTGTTTTTCAGAAGTTCTTATTTCTCCATCAGCACCACAAGGTATTACAGAAATATACTATAGGTGGATGTAGTCACAATTCATACATTCATAGAAATAATAAACACAAGAGATGATGTTATACTTAAAGACACATTTGGTCAGTGGTGCATTATAAATCCTCTTTAACCAAAAAGTTCCATTAAATGTTTATAAGTTTGCTATTTAGAAAAAGCCAGCAAGGCATGGTTGCACATGCCTTTAATCTCAGCACTCAGAAGGCAGAGGCAGGCATATCTCTGAGTTTGAAGCCAGCCTGGTATACAAAGTAAGTTCTAGGACAATCAATGCTGTTACACAGAGAAACCCTATATTAAAAAAAAAACAAAAAGAAAGAAAGAAAGAAACAAACAAACAAAGCAAAAGCAACAACAACAAAAATCCCAACCAACCAAACAAACAAACAAAAAATGTCATGAACAGATTAAGAGATTTTAGTAAGATTATGAGAATCATTAAAGAGATGAAGAAGTAGGATCTGGTGAATTACTTCAGAGGGAATCTACAGCCTACAATATGTACAAAGTCACATGATGCATTCAATCAAGGAAAGTTGGACACGGAATGAAGAAAAGGAGAAAAGCTTCTATTTGGAAGAGCTGACTGACCCTGTATGTATAGTTTTCTTCCTCCAAGAGAAATATTCTTAAACAAAAAAAGTTCTGTGTATGAGAAATGATGAAATTTCTTTAAGGAGCTTGAAAGTTCCCAAAGTACATAACTTATTTAAAGTTTCTCCAGGGCAAGATTCTTGAATGTAGAATGCTCTCTGTCTCTCTGCTCTTAGTTACTCAACGTAAGTGATTGCTTTCAGCATAGCCAGCACAGATAGAAATAAACCTCAGCCCTTCCGCCCCTGCCTGGTCCTCTGGGCTGGAGCAGACACAGAGTCGGTCTGCTCTTGTCCTGTTGAGAAACTGAATCCTGAGTCATCCAGGAGCCACTGCACTCAGAGCAGCTGAAACTGAATCCTGAGTCATCGAGGACCCACTGCACTCAGAGCAGAAGGATTTCCAGATCCAAGAGGTGGCCTGAGTCCCAGGAGTTCTTCCACCCAGGAGATTAGGAGCATAAGACCACAGAGACCTCTGGACTCTGAGGAGCTCTGCAATAAGCAAGATAACTGGAAATACAGACTCCAGTTTTACATGGTGAGGGCAGGTACCACTAGAGTTAACCAGATGGCGAAAGGCAAGCGCAAGAACATAAGCAACGGAAACCAAAGTTTCTTGGCATCATCAGTGCCCAGTTCTCCCAATATAGCAAGCCCTGAACACCCCATCACAACTGAAAAGCAGGATTCAGAATTAAAATCACTCCTCATGATGATGATAGAGGATTATAAGAAGGAATTAAGTAACTCCCTTAAAGAAATACAGGAGAGTACAAGTAAACAGATAGAAGCCCTTAAAGAGGAATCACAGAAATCCCTTAAAGAAATGGAAGAAAACACAAAGAAGGAATTAAACAAAAACATTCAGGATCTGAAACTAGAAATAGAAACAATAAAGAAAGTTCAAAGGGAGACAACCATGGAGATAGAAAACCTAAGAAAGAGATCAGGAGTCACAGACGCAAGCATCACCAACCGAATACAAGAGATAGAAGAGAGAATCTCAAATGCAGAAGATACGGTGGAAAATATTGACACAGTTGTCAAAGAAAATGCAAAATGCAAAAAACTCCTAACTCAAAACATCCAGGAAATCCAGGACACAATGAGAAGACCAAACCTAAGGATAATAGGTATAGATGAGAATGAAGATTCTCAATTAAAGGGCCAGTAAATATCTTCAACAAAATTATTGAGGAAAACTTCCCTAACCTAAAGAACAAGATGCCCATAAACATACAAGAAGCCTACAGAACACCAAATAGACTAGACCAGAAAAGAAATACCTCCCGTCACATAATAATCAAAACATCAGATGCACAAAACAAAGAAAAAATACTAAAAGCAGTAAGGGAAAAAGGTCAAGTAACATATAAAGGCATACCTATAAGAATTACACCAGACTTCTCACCAGAGACTATAGAAGCCAGAAGAGCCTGGACTGACATCATACAGACCCTAAGAGAACACAATTGCCAGCCCAGATTACTATACCCAGCAAAACTCTCAATCA
>NW_021615730.1:0-5057 GCF_004785775.1 Grammomys surdaster
CTCTCTCTCTCTCTCTCTCTCTCTCTCTCTCTCTCTCTCTCTCTCTCCCCTCTCCCTCCCTCCCCCTCCTCCCTCCCCTCCTCTCCCCTCTCCCTATCCATCTTTCTCCCCTTCCCGCTCGCCTCCCCCTTCCCCCTCCCTTTATTTTGTACCTCCAAACTTGGAGTTTGCTTGCAAGCTTCATACCTAATAACTAATTCTAGAAAATGTTGAGGATCAAAGTCGTTACGCCCATTCTCTTTTAGGAGGATAAAAACTAAAGGTCCTTTTAAACCTAAAAAGAGTTTGGACACCACATCTGCCTTGCTGAATTGAAAGATGTGAGTTTGACTCCTGTGTATTTGGTTAAGCATGATATGTTTAGGAGATTGATCCAGGTCTATCTTAAAACTGGATTGACCTAGATATGTTATATTATAGATAAATTACTTATGGTAATCAAAAAAACACCTAAATAACCTTGTCTCCTCACACTCCACTAAACACAAAAAAGAAAGAAGGGCAAGGGAGCAGGAGGGAGAAAAAGAAGTAATGATGGGTCTTTCATCAAGAGAGTCTATCTAGACATTACCTGAAGCTTAAAAATATATTGCATCTCGTAACTGATTCTCTTTCATTCTCTGTACACTCCCTGTCTAGTTGAATTTATGGCCATGAACTGCGGTTTGCTTTATTCTTCTAAACATGGTTTAAAAGTGTTCTGGAAGTCTCTGAACAATAAAATTCCAACAAGAGTAATGTCTTCTCTAAAATAGCTCATTTAAAAATGGTCAATAAATACAAACGAGGCAGTTCCCAAAGTTCTCTTTCAGCCTGCTAGTATGAAGAATTAGGAAATAAAACTCATGGGGGTGTGCTACACAGTGACTGTGGCATGACCCCTCCCAAGCCTTCCCTGAACCCCACACCAACTCACTCTAGGACACTACAATACCTAGAGGCCATTGAGATTCAGACTTTTAGTTTAATTTACCAGTAAAGGAGTACTACCTGGCACTGTAAGTGATGGGAGAATCTTCTACTGGTTTTAGAGTTAATTGACTTCTCCTAAGTCCCCGGTATGAGGTCCCTGTGTAGGTTATAGTTACCAGGTACTCAATCATCAATATCAAAGTGATGAGCACACACGAGAGAGTATCATCAATAATTACAGCTAGGCAAAAGCTTCAAAAGAAGAAGCCCTTGGGCAATTGGACCTAATATCACAGTACAGATAATAAATTTGATAGTTTTCCATATTATTTTGGATCTCATATGAGAATCAGGAATCAGACATTCTCCCCTGCCTTTTATTGAAAATAGATTCTTTTCTCATATAATGTATCCTTATTAGAGATTCCTCTCACTCTATTCCTCCAAGTTTCTCATCATTTGGGTCTGCTCCTTTTCTGTCACTTATTGGAAAAGAATGAGCTTTTAAGAAATAATGAAAAAATAACAAAAATAAGATGTAATATGATGTCTACATTATTTTCTCTCCAAAAATATACACATATACACACACACACACAAATGAATAAATTAATGCAAGACAGAATTAAAAAGTAGAATCATATTCCTGCTAAAGTGCAAACACATACACAATTGTTTGTTTGTTTGTGTCTTTACCATACTCCATTATTTATTACTGTGTTAGATATTTATCAACTTGACAAAAATAAGGTTAACCTGGGAGGAGGGAACTTCAGTTTTTAAAATGTCTCCATCAGACTGACATGTAGGGAAGGCTGTAGGAGCATTTTCTTGATTGATGTGGGAAGGTTCAGTTCACTGTGAGCGATGTCACCCCTGAGAAGGTGGTCTTGGATAGCAAAAGAATATGGGAAAGGCAGTAACATTTGAAATGTAAATAAATACAAAACCCTATAAAAACAAAAAATAATTATTAAAAAAAAGAAGAAGAAATGATTGAACACGCTATGTAAAGTATATTCCTCCATGGCTACTGTATCAGTTCCTACAATGGGTTCATGCCCTGACTTCCTTCCATGACTGGCTGCAACTGTAATCTTAAACAATCCCACCCCTCATCCTCAAGTAGGTTTTGGCAAACTAACACCATTACCATTTTGAGTGAACAATTTGAGCATGTTTAAAGTTTAAATCAGTACTACATACACCCTTAAGTCTAATAGTAGTAACCCCCATTTAAAAAAATCACAGTTTATGTTATTGGTATGCAACGTGAATATGTTATTCAGTTAATCTATTATTATTTTGAACAACAGGATGGGCATGATTAGGGGCAGCAATGTCAACATGACTCTGGAAAAAGCAGGAAGAAATAAATCTCATTCTCTTGAGTGGTTTCGAAATATTTCTAGTAGGAAAGGTAGCATTTTTATTAGGGCTGTTTTTCTTCTCCCCTTCTTCTTCTGCCCAGACAGTTTGACCTTTTCTCTGATTTCGCTACAGATACTTGTGTCCACATTGTGTATTCTCTAGATTCCAGAAGCAGAAGAATAGGGGAGCGTTTCATTGTTGTGTTCTCTCTGTGGCTGATCTTCAATTGCCGTGGTGGCACAGAGTCTGAATGACTTGATAAACTCCCCTATGAAAGGGTTCATTTCTAGTTTTTATGAAGGTAATATAGAGCTGAATTCCACATATGATGAGTGTCATACTATTTGTATGTGTAGTCTATATAAGTGCTTAACGTAGGTAGTGGCATTGGACAACATGTCATATTCTTTGTTTCTGTCATTCTCTTTAGCCTAATGATACTCACTCCACTCACTTTAGTTAAAGACAAGCTCTCACTTGTCAACTGTGTTCTGGCCTCCAGACCATGTCATTTGTTTCAATTTATAATTACCTTACATTTAGGTCACATTAATAAAGCACAAGTAAGTAACTTTATCTTATTTAATATTAAGGTTATCTATGTAAAATGACTGCTGTTATCATCTTCATTCTACATGGGAGCTCTATCAAGTCCTGCTGCTGATCAGTAGGAGGAGTAAGCCTGAGTAGTCCTCATCTTTAGCCTTCTGCTCTAAGCTATATGCCTCAATAACTGTATTGCAGTGATACTTCTCTACTCCTAGAAACCTAAGCATCACTTCTGAATGTCACCTAGTGATTGGATCTCTAATGCAAATACAGGGAATCCATGACTTATTTCTAACTTTAAGCTTTATTTTACATTTCTGAGACCAAAACTATCCCATTATTCACTGATTGTGGAGGTCAGTGGATATCATTCATTACAGTATTCACAACGAAGGATTGTCTAAATTGGAATTGTCTCTTCCATATTTCTAATGAAATTTCTTCAGGTGTGAACCAGAACAAAGTCTCTCTCTCTCTCTCTCTCTCTCTCTCTCTCTCTCTCTCTCTCTCTCTCTGTCTTTCTTTCTCTACACACACACACGATTATTTAAGGATTATTTATTAGAAAGGCTGTGATCTAGCCTGTCCAACCATGGCTATCTACCAATAGGAAGCCCAAAAATCCAGTAGTTGTTCAGTCCATAAAACTAAATTTCTTAACTGATCTTTTCATATTTTTCAGAATCCCTAACAAGCAGTAGACAGTGAAGGGATGGACTTGCTCGCAATAGCAAGAACAAGTGGGCAAATAGCAGAAAGGTCCTACTTTCATGTCTTTTATGTAGGCAGCCACCAGAAAGTGTGGCCTATATTAAAGGTATCTTCCCACTTTAAAAAAAGTTTAATTAAGAAGACTCTCTCTTACCTTCTTGCTCCTGTTCTGTCCTCTCATCCTCTTGTCCCTTATCATCTCTCTCCCAATTCCCCTCCCTCTATATGATCATGGCCGGCCTCTACCCTCTCAGCTCCCCTCCCCATGCCCTGAATAAACTCTATACTATACTAAAAACAAAACAAAACCAAAACCCTTCACATATTATCCAGCTGCATGAGTTTTATTTAATCCCAGATGTAATCAAATTGACAATGAAGAAAAGTCATCACATGTAGTCTCAGCAATTGTTGTACAGTGTCAAATGGTAAGCCATGAAAATATACATACAAGTAACATTATATGGAGTTAACAAAACATTCTTAGGAATATGTACATATAAACAAGTACATATATGCTTGAAGTAGTAGACATTAATGAATAAAGTCCACGTTTAAAAGGAAAGTGGTAAGGGGTATATGTAAATGCTTGGGGAGGAAGAAACATTGTAATTAAATTGCATTGTTAAAATCCAACAATAACCAATACCAGTGAAGATAATCTCAGATTAGATAAGGTTCAAGAGGAAACAAGTCATCTATACAGGCAGCAGATTGTGGGCAATCTACCAGTAAATGTTGTTCTGTCTAAATACAGCAGTGCTATTCACAGCCATTATCTATGGCCAGAGTTACTTGATTTAGAGTGACACCCTTTCCATGTCCTCTTCATTCAATTTCTTTTTTTTTTTTTTATTGGATGATTTATTTACATTTCCTATGTTGTCCCCTTACCCCATCCCCCACCACCCCCTCAGAACCCCCAATCCCCTCGCCCCTCCTCCTTCTTCTCTGTGGATGTAACCTCTATCTACACCCCCCACTCCCACCTCCCCACCCTCAAAATTCCCACCCCCTGGGGCATCCAGCCTTCATGAGGTCAAGGTTCTCTTCTTCCACCTATGCCCAGCAGGGCCCTCCACGTTTACATATTCAGCTGAAGCCCTGGATCCCCCCCTAAGTGCTCCCAGGCTGGTGGTTTAGACCCTGGGAGCTCTGGTTGGTTGGTATTGTTGCTCTCCTCATGGTGCCACAAACCCTTTCAGCTCCTTCAGTCTTCACTCTAACTCCTCTATTGAGAACCCCATGATCAGTTCAATGGCCAGTTGTGAGCATCTGCCTCTGAATATGTCAGACTCTTGAAGGCCTCTGAGGAGATATCCATATCAGGCTCTTACCAGCATGCACTTCCTGTCTTCCACATCAGCATCTACCTTTGGTGATTGCACATGGGATAGATACTCAGGTGGGGTGGTCTTGAGACGGCCCCTCCTTCAGTTTCTGTCCCTCACTTTGTCTCCATATTTGCTCCCTTGAGTATTTTGTTGCTCCTTGTAAGAAGGACCGAATCACCC
>NW_021615731.1:0-30220 GCF_004785775.1 Grammomys surdaster
TGTAGGATTGTGGTGATTCTCTCAAGTAAGGGATAATCACGGAAAACTTTTCCAGGAAGTGGCAGAGCCCTGGGTTCCACCCCAAAGTGTCATTGTAAGCAACCTCTCCAGATGTTGTAGTCTCTTCCCTGAGAATAAAATGAAGATTATTTTATCATCGGCAAATCTAGTTTAAGTGTTACAGGATCTTTGAACTGGTTTCTAGTTAATGTGTGACTGAGCCATTAGAACACACTCTAATCCCTGTGGCTGGAATACAGACACGCTGTTAGTTCTCACCTTTAATCCCATACAATGAAGGTAAATGTAATTTGTAGAATGAAGCACCCATATTTGAAAGTGATGTCTAAATGAGTTGCAGACGAAGTGACCAGTCAGAGAGATTTGACAGAATAGGATATGCCCAACTCCCATGAGAAGAGAGAGGAAAGGGAAACTACTTAATTGAGAGACAGACAGTACAGAAGAAGAGAGTACAGAACAGGAATACAGTAGCGTTCGTGGAGACAGTTCAGTAGAGTTGAGAGGGTGAGTGGAGCATCACAGAGAGGGAGGAGGAGGCAGTTTTACTGGGACAGTTGTACAGAGACAGGTTGCAGAGACAGAGCGAGAGAGAGAAAGTGAGAGAGAGAGAGAGAGAGAGAGAGAGAGAGAGAGACAGAGAGAGAGAGAGAGCGCAAACACAGAGAAACGAACCAACACAGAGAGACACAGTGAGAACAAAATGAGCTGTAGAATTTGGAGTCAGAAGATTAGAAACAGATTAACACAGATAGTTCCAGGTGAAACAGAACAATTCAGATGAAGCCTGGAATGGCCAGATTGAATCAGTCATCTTAGAGAGGGGTTTGAGCTAGAACAGCTGAATTGAACCAGCCAACCAGAGTTCAGTGAGTATCAGAGGGTGAAAACATTCTAGGCCTAGATTAGATTCCATAGATGCTAGAAGCTTCTAATACTAGACGTAGGTTACCAGATGGAGGCAGTGTGCCCCAGAGACAACAATTTCATAGGGTAAATTAAACGTACATTTACACAGGAGAAAACAGAAATTGAGACCCTGTGTTAAAGGGCCATTCATTTTGTTCATTGTTGCCAGTGTTCACGCCTAGGGATCACGGGCTGACAGACCCGCCACAGACGGGGTCAGCGGAGGATGGCGTCAGCTCCAGGCCGGGCCATCAGGGGTGGGCGAGCAGACTCTAGGGTCCGGGGCATGGAAAGAGCTGGCCAAGCAGGCCCAGGACCTTCGGCAGGCGGCGGGGCGGGGCTCAAGCTCCACAACGGCCTCTGGTCGCCCAGAAACCCCAAAGTCGGGGCGGTGATGAAGGAGAGCGCAACTTGAACCAGGGCATAGCTCAAACATGCCTTTCAGTCACGAGGAGAGGGACCTCCAACCCAGTCCCCAAAATCGAGAAAGTGTTATCAGCTCTTTTAGTTTTCTCCTTCTGGGGGTAGCTCGTGAGATCCCACAGAAGAAAACTGTTTCAGCTCTTTTAGTTCTCTCCTTCCGGGGGTAGCTCATGAGAGCCTACGGAAGAAAGGTGTTTCAGCCCCTTCAGTTCAGCTCTCGCTCTTCCCGATGAGGAGAGAGGAGAGAGTTGTCCTTTGAAATGCATGACTGGCCAGGCGAGGGACCGCAAAAGCACTCCGACAGCAGGAGACCTTGCACCACACAGCAGTAGTCCTTTATTTTGAGCTCTGGAGTTATATATATACAGTTTCGGGGAAAGAACAAGTAGCCCCTATTGGTTTGGCTTGAGGGTTTAGGGATGCCTTATTTGCATGGAGGTGTTATCCTACGTGATAAGGGTCACGGGTCTCTTTGTGGGAAGCGGAAGCTAAGAGGGCCATATGGCGTGGGAAATCTGAAGCAACCTTCCATCCTGTGACCCTTTTCAGGCTGAGGTCTCCGGGGCTTCGAAGATTTCTATCAAGCTTTCTGGCTTTCTCATAGCCCACTGCCCCACAATTCCTCCCTTTTCTTTTATAAAGGAGAGGTGTCATAGAGTAAATGTCCCCTATGTTGGGAACAGTTTGATATTGAACTAAGACTTGATTGGTGGTCACCTTTGCAATGTTACTCACTTGTTGCTTTAAAAATCGAATGAGGCAAGGTGCCAGGAGAAGTAGAGCTCCAATGGCTAGTACGGGGCCAAGGAGGGGAAGAATCCAAGCCATCAAGGGGTTAGAGTACCAAGGGGTAGGGGTGTTGGGAGTATAGCGTGCCCGGAGGTTCTCCTGGAGTTCTTTGAGCATTTGTACATCATGTTCTACCAGCCCAGATTCATTGACATAGAAGCAGCATTCCTCCCCCAGTAAAACACAAGTCCCCCCATGTTAAGCAGTCATCAAGTCCAGGGCCCTCCGGTTTTGGAGAGTCACTCCTGCCAAAGAGGTTATCTGGCATTTGAAGGGAATCAAGGCTGTCCATAGTAGAGGCCATTACTTGGTCAAGCTTGTCCTGAATGTCGCCAGCCAGATGCTGTGTTTGGACAAGGGCTGTGCCCAGCAGTTCCAGTAGCACCAATCAATACAGCAAGGCCTAGTCCAATGAGCAGAGGGATGAAGATTTCTCTCTTTTTTTCGGCTTCCTTCCATCTGCAAGGCGAGTTCTTCTGGTTCATAGAGATAAACCTGGGGTACAACAATCACAGGGGTGCAGGAGCCCTGAAAATGAGGGTTGATACAGGCACCTGTAGTGCCTTTGCACCAGAGGAGGGCAGGAGGGCTAACACATACTGATTTGGTGATGGCGATGTCACGGGCACATGTGAGATGGGGTTTTGAGGAGGACCCTACAAGGCAAAGAGGTGGGGGTAGGTCAAAGAGAGGAACATCCTGTGCTTTCCTCGCAGGCAGGGGTCCGTGGAGATCATAAAGGGAAAAGTTAAAGGGAACGGCTGTTAATAATGGCTGGGAGAGAGAGGCACAGAAAAAGCATTGGGAAGAATTGGGGTGGGTTGTTAAGGGAAGGAGGTCTGCTGTATATTGAATGTACTGTAGCCAGGCGAGGGTAGCTTGTAGTTCCTCCTGAGACTGGTTTTCCTGTTGGATAATATTAGCATGGGTAAAGGCAGATTTGGGGGCAGGGACAAGTTCATGGGAGACATGTAGGTCAGCCACTGGGTATCTGGCATAGCCATTGGGGTAAAGTTTACCCATGACTCCGGTTCGCCAACGTTCGTTCCAGGGATCACTGATGGAGAGCAGTAAGTGAGTTTTACGGTTGGTGAGCATGGTGCCACCACGGCTGGTGGACTCCATCCTGCAGCTCCAATATCTACAACCTCCATATGTGGAGACCTCCTGGAGACATTGACCTGTGTTTCGGTAAGGGAAGCAGAGAAAAGGGCTGGGAGTAGTGGAGATGGATTCAGGGTGTAGGGAAATCTCAATTCTGGTTTGACATCCTTCAAGTGGGCAGTCTTGGGTTCCTATAACCTTGTTGTGTCCATTGTAGGTTTCCCTGGCATAGACTCTCCAATGGTAGGTGTTGGGAAGGCTAGGGAGTGGCTGGGCAGTAGCAGAGTTAGCGTGAAGGATGACGAAAACTGCCAAAAGAATGGAGGAGAGGGGGCTTGTGGAGGGCACATGGCCTGGGCAGTTGTCATTAGGTCATGAATGTCCTCTCAGGAGATCCTGTTGCTCCTCTGGGCTTGGTGTTTCCTCTGCCTTCTCCTCCTCTTCCTTGGATTTTGGTCCGTCAGTGAGAGGCTGGCCATCTTCTTGGCTGGCGGAGTGGTGTCGGACATTTCTGGCAGGGACCCAGATAGGTTTGGGTTGGTCCTGTGGGAAGACACAAACAAAACCCCTCCCAGTTGTAAGGAGGGGGTCTGGTCCCTTCCAAATTCCATCCAAAGGGTCTCGCCATCGTACCAGGATAGGGGAAGCAAGCTTTGGTGTGTGCCAATGGAGGGAAATAGGGGGTATCTGGAGGTTTTGTAGATGTTAAATATGTTTAGGGTAGCCAGGGCCATCATCAATTGTACATTAGGGGGATAAGTGGTGGTTTGTTGTCTCAGGAGTTGGGCTTTCAGGGTCTGGTGTGTTCTTTCTATTATTCCTTGGCCCTGAGGGTTCTAGGGGATTCCTGTATGATGGGCTATTTCCCAGCGTGCGCAGAAGGCTTTAAATTGAGCACTAATGAAAGAAGGGCCATTATCAGTCTTTATCTGTTGAGGAATGACCATGATGGCAAAAGTAGAGAGCATATGATAAATTAACCTTCTTGAGTTTTCATCCATCAGGGCTGTAGCCCATATAAAATGTGAGTAAGTATCTATGGTGACAAAAACATATTTTTGTCTGCCGAATTGGGGAACATGGGTAACATCAATTTGACATAAGGCATTAGATTTCAGGCCTCCGGGATTAGTGCCCATGGTTTGTAAAGCTGGGGTGGTAATAAGAGAAGCACACGAGGCACATGTATTTTATTATTCTATGGAGCTGAGCAAGGGGGATGTGGGGGAAGCGAGCATGAAGCCCCTTTAGATTTGTATGTGTGCGTGAATGAAATTGGTCTGCCTGGTCAGTGGAGGCTATGAATGTTCCCGTTGAGGCAATTTGGTCAGCGAATGCATTTCCCTCAGATATAGGAACCGGCAGGGGACTGTGAGATCGGATGTGCTGGATATAGATGAGGGAGGCTCTCTCCTATAGGAGGGCGGAGACCTGTATGAGTAGGGGGGAAAGTGGGTTGTCATCTAGTTTGACAAATGATCTCGACAACCAGGGAAGCAAATTGACAAGATATACACTGTCTGAAAAGAGGTTAAGGGGGCCTGTGACTTTCTTTAGAGCTAGGTAGATGGCATATAGTTCTTTATATTGGGGGGAGTGGTGTGGGAGCTCTTTGAATCGGAGGATAGAGGGCTCATCTTCAGGGAAGTAGTATATTACTGCTGCAGCTCCCCTCTTTCCCCCATCAGTAAATATTGAGGGGGCTCCTGCTATGGGCTCTCGGGAGAACTGTTTGGGTGGTAGCCACTGTAACAGAGGGAGAGCAGAGGCCCATTTGTTTAACTTACAATTTCTTTCTCAACCTCTAGGTGTCTCTAAACTTTTCTTCAAAGTTAGCCTTTCTTTAAGAAAAAAAACAGGGGGAATTCCTTGGCCTCTCTGCTAGAACATCCAGCAACCAGGTGGTAACCCAAACCACCACATGGCAGAACAGGCCTTTCCTCCACTACTTCTAAATCTGTCATTAATGCCTTTTCCCCTAACCGGAATGCCTAGAACAACGGTGTTTGTGCTTTTCAACCCAATTTTTTTTTTGCCTTTTGTTTAGATGTCTCCTTTTCACTCACGATATATTCTCAACAATTTTTTTCAACTGTTAAAATTTCTTCAAGGTGTGAAAGTCATCTAAATTTACTCCACAGGTTAAATCAAGAAGCTGATCAACATCTTTCAGCTATTAATTAACAACTAGTTTCCTTTTACAGACAAACTGTTGCTGCCTACATAATTAATATGAATTTCTTCCACAGTCAGCTAAAACAGACTCAAAGGTGACTTCTAAAACTGAAATTTCTTCAAACACCTTTGCTTTCAAGGATTTCAATGACACACCATGACGTACCTGATCCCACGTTGCCTAATGGTTGCTACCCCTTTACAGACATCCCTCTGCTGAGGTGCCACTTCTCTGCTGTGATTATTCTACAGGTGCTCCCACAAGTCCAGCAGAGAGTTATAGAGCCTCCTGGAACCTGCCTAGGATGCTATGCTGTCTTCTTACAGCCATATCGCCTGACTACAGATTCCAGAGAGCCACTGAGATCCAGAGACACATGCCAAGATCCAGAGATGCTGAGTCCTATGGACAGATTCAGACCTTCCAGCTACAAATGAACTCTTTTGCCAAAGTCAAATAACTAAAGTTACATGTTAGTGAGGAAAACGTAATGTCTATCTAGATTAGTCAGATATTACTACCCTCAAACTGTACCACCTAAATTCAGTTGATTCAATGATCCCTTACCTTCCCTACCCCCCCAACTCCCCCTTACCCTGTGACGTAATTATGCTAATACCTCTGGCCTACATAGTGCTTTCTTTCGACTTCCTCATCCAAAATTTTCACAGTGACCCCCCTTTTTTAAAAAAAGTAAAGGGAGGAGATGTGGGACTGTGAAAGGGTATCCTGGGTCATGGTTGAGCAGGTGCCTAGAACCTCGAGACTCTGCAGACTCTGCTGCATGGAATTCTGCGCGAGAACTGCCAGGAGTTCGGTCCCTCCCATCATCCAGGATCCTGAAAAGCAGTCACGTCTCCATAGAGTCACATAGGCCAGGCTATAGGCCTCAGGCCCTAGGGATTTACATACTAATGAAGGCCAGAGGGCAGAGCAAATTAAACATGCCTCCCCCAGATCCTCACCCAATCCTCCCACTTTCTCCCTCCCTATATAACTCGGGACTGCCCTGAGTTTTTGGGGGGACACCTAGATCCATCTATTATCTGCCATGACAATAAACCTTTTTGGAACCAAAGACTTCCTCATGTTACTGGGGCCTGCCACCGCCAAGGCCCTCAGGCCGCTGGAACCATAGGATCCTCTTCCCTAATGTGGGTCCTGCCACGGTGGCGGAAGCCCCTCCCCGGCTTGCGCTGCTGTGGCGGCCTTCTTAAAATTTCCCCACAGTTCATGTTAAAATTTTACTTCTTTTGGTTCTGAGACAGAATCTGGGTACATGAGTTTGGCTGAGCTTGTCTTTTTTATCTGCCTGCCCCAGACTCTGGGTGGCTGGCATTACTGATATATAGCACCGTACCCAATTTAGTTTGTTATTTGTAAGATTTTTGTCATTGTTGGGTTCTTTGTGACAGTTTTTTTCTGTGCTGCCCTGGATACCCTGGAAGTCACTATGTAGATTAGACTGACCTCAAACTCACAGAGAGCTGCCTCCTGAGTGCTGGGGTTAATGGTGTGTGTCTCTACCTCATGTGCTACTACCACCCACCTATTTGTTCATATGCTTCTGTTTGAGAACTTGTCTCTCATTAGATTAGTGCTCAGCAGTAGGCTGTGCTGCTTGATTAGTGAGTCCCTAAACTCTGCTCATCCCCACGTTACCAGACTAAGAAGAACAGCAACACCAGTGATCTTAGCTTCTCTAATCTGGAGATTGTAGTCATGTTTGTATTCTTGGGCGTCTAGTAGTTTACTCACTCATCCATCTTCCTAGCCTTTTCTTCCTTTGCCTCCTCTTCCTCCTCCTGGTCTTCCTTCTCCTTTTCCTCCTATCCTGTGACCCCACTGACCTGTTCTCGCCATCCTCCACATTGGCCTACCAGTGGTGCCCTTCCTCTTCTTCCTTCTCCTCCTCTTCCTTCTCCTCCTGTTCCTCTTCTTCCTCCTCCTCCTCTTCCTCCTCCTTCTCTTCCTCCTCCTCCTCTTCCTCCTATTCTTCTTTCTCCTCCACTTTATCATCAGCTGCTACAAGAAGCTATCTCATTTATTCTGTTTATTGTTGTGGTCGTCTCTGAGATGTGCACCTTATTAAGTCCCAACCTCTAGTCCAATGGTTCACAACTTGTGGGTATGGAACCCCCTGTGGATAGAGTTCCCCTTTCCCAGGGGTAGCCTAAGACCACTGGAAATCATAGTTATGTTATAATTCATAATTACAGCTATGTACATAAATATGGAAGTAGCAAAATTACAGTTATGAAGTATAAACTATAAAAAAATAATTTTGTGGTTGGGGTCACAACAGCTTGAAGAACTTCATTAAAGGGCCACTGTGTTAGGAAAGTTGAGCACCACTAGTTTAGACTTTCAGGTATTAGAGCAGAAATGTCCCTTCACTTCTGCTATCCTAGTTAAGACTGTGTAGGGGCTACATGTGATGAAGTCTAGAAACAGGCATGACAGTGGGCCCGTTTCCACCTTTGCAGCATTGACATTAGGCTCCATCCCTCACTTTTTTGCATGAAGAAGCAAGGGTTTGTTGGTTGGGGAAGACTGCCTTTTTGAAGAAAGTGCCCCCGCTGCGCTGAACCAGACACCTGGGCCTTATAGATGGCTCAGTTCCCATTGATCTCAGTACATCAGAGCAGCCCAGAGATCAGAATACTTCCAGTATTGTAAATTCATAGGACCTAGCCTGGAATGTTACAGGCGCACCCTACCCAGGACAGACAAGAGGAGTAGGTGGACACTGTTATTCGGCTTGTGTGAGAATCTCAGTAGGGATGGATCAACTGAGGGAACCTCCATGAATCAGGAAGGTGTCTCTGAGGCTTTTTCTTCACCCTGTGGCTCCTGCAACATAGTCACATCCACTTTCCTATTCTCTGTGACTTTATCCAGAAATTACAGGGCTAGATCTAGATCCTGCTGTGTCCTAGAAGACCTTGACACCAAGAAGAGTGCCCAGTATTGTCAGGATTAGTAAGGAAAGGACATTAGGTGTGAGATACAGGAAATGATACTGAATAGATGGGCCTGGGCAATTCACAGGTAAAGGAACAAGGAGTCACCATGGAAATGAAATCTGCCATTTGTTCAGCCCAGGAGCTCTTCAGGCTTCTGTTAGCTAGATATGGGCAAGGATGAGAATATTTAGTTCCTATTGGCTGTGAGGCATTTTTGTTCCTCTTCTCTATTACTGTAATAAGAGAATGAAAGAGAGTCCAGGCAACTACTGAAGAAGCAGGAGCCTGAATAAGAGCAGAGGAGGAACACCAGCAGGAGACTGGTGACATGCTGGAGCAGGGTGTGGAGGTGAAGCAGCATCAGGAGGAGGAGCAAGGCCAGAAAAGAAGGATGAAGAGTAGAAGCAAGAGTTAGAGAGGTACAGAAAGAAGGAGAAGAGGAGTAGCAGGAATAGGAAGAAAATTGAAGAAGGTGAATCAACAGGAAGAGGAGCAGTAGGATGAGGAGCAGCAGAAGGAAGAACTGGAAGAGGAGTAGGAGGAAGAACAGGAGGAGGAGAAAGAGGAGAAGGAGGAGAAGGAGGAGGAACTGCAGGAGGAAGAGAAACAGCAGGAAGAGGAGCAGCAGGAGCAAGAGGAACAGGAAGAGGATTAGCAAGAGGAGGAACAGGAGGAATTAGGGGAGAGGGAGGAAAAGAAAGGGGAGAAACACAAGGGGAAGCAGCAGTAGGAAGAGCAGGAGCAAGAGTAGTAGCAGGAGGAGGAGCAGCAGGGGAGGAGCAACAGGAGGAACAGCAGGACACAGAGGCAGAACAAGAGGATTAGCAGCAGGAAGCAGAGGGACAGGAAGCAGAGAAGGACCTGGGCAAGGCCCCAACTTGGGGATTGAAAACTCCAGCTCTGGGTGGAATCAGCTCCTCACTGATACCTAGGTCAGCCTAGGCAAAGCTGGGCAATGCACACCAGTCTTCTCCATCCTTCTGACTGGAGCAAGCATATGGTGAGTTTCTGGTTTCCACAGAGAACTTGCATAGAGTCCATCTCTTTTTTGAGTACCTTTTGACCATGTGATAACAAACTAAAAGTTGTCCATAGCTATGGAACCTGGCTTATTCTTTCCTCTTTCTCCTTATTTCTCCTGCTTCTTCATCCACCCCACCCCCAACTATTGTATGAATTGGCATCCTGTAATCACTCTGGAGTGCTCCATGGACAGTCATGTGAACTGATAGTATGGCTCCTCTTTAGATTTCCTGAAGGATAGTGTCTGTCCAGAATGTATGCCAAAATAATGCTTCTCTAGTGGGTAGGGTTAAGGCCCCAATTTTAAATGAGTTCCAAGACACCTTCCTATCTTTACAGTCCTTATGCAATGGAGTGTGCTACATTCAGATCCTCAGTGTCTGAGGGTCTATGGTCTCAGCATGGGCATAAGGAGAGAAGCAGGCTACTCCTGCTTTGGTGTTCTCCATCAACCTGGCCTAGATATAGGAGAATCAACAACCCCAAGGTGCTATGAGTTTTAAGAAGATGGTCAGGTAGGTCAAGGTGGGTACAGACTGCAATGTATTGGGGAGAATTTACTGATGGAAGTGTAATCTTGGGTAGCAGTAAAGCCAGCTGGATTCCTGTGATCTGGATGAGGAAGTGTATTGTATACAAAAGTGATGTTATCAGCTTGTCCAATCAATGGTGTCAGTGGTGATGGATCATAAGGCCACTCCCCCCTCCCTGGAGAACTACAGGCATTTCATGGTTGCTGAGGGAGTGGGGGGCAAATTCCTCAACAGAGTCGTTACTGATATGTTGCTCTTGGTCAAGTAAATAACTCCACACCTGTGGGCCTATGAAGGGATGGCTTGGTTTCTGGTGTGGCACAGGCCTCAAATTCCAACCCCAATGGTGCAATGGTAGGTGTTCAGCCTTGACCCCAGACTCCAGGATCGTGACTTGCCATTGACCTCTACCTTGCAGTCACTTAGGGCAAGGCAGCCCCTCCCAAAGCATAGTCACCTAACACAGGTTGAGGGTGTGACTACAGGCTTTAGCCTAAAAGTATTTCCATATCAATGAGATATCTAAAGGCCAGAGGGTGTAGTTAAGTACATAGACACCCCCCACCTCTCCCCTTTCTGTTTATGTCAGGTCTCCCCTGACTTAAGTGGGGGTGCACATCCACATTCAAATATCATCCACTATGAAAATAAAGCCATTTTGGAATCATGGACTTCCTCATTTCATTGGAGCCTGCCATCTTGGAAAGCTTCTCTGCATTTTCTGCTGTGGGGGATGGGGAGTGGGTATCTTCAAACAAGCAGCTTTTTAGCCAAGTGAGTATAATAAGCAAACGCTTTCCACGGGGCTTTGTTAGGGCCTCTCTCTCCCCCACTTGTATTTCTCAGTGTGTGTGCTCGTTCTGTGCCCACTTGCTTCTCGCCTCTGTTCTGCTGTGGCACTCAGCAGTGACTCAGGGCCCCAGAATGGTGGCCTGTGGGTCCCTGGCCAACTCCTGGCCCGTGGATCCCCACTCAAGAGGCCTGCCCACCCCACAGAACTTCAGACTGAGTGGGAACTCCCCAAGCTGCATGGGTCCCTGGCCAAATCTCACAGCACAGTGCCTGCCTGGTGCTCTGTCTGAACCTACTCAGTCAAACTTCCTGTGTGCGCTCCTGCTGCCCAGAGTCATGGTCCCAGCCAACTGGGTCAGCAGACTGGTTGGAATCACAACCGCCAAACAAGCTTCAATAATCCATGTGTGAGCGCTCCCAGGAGTTGAGCTAATCATTCCCTGCATACACCAATGTTGATACATGCAGTCCTAAGTAATGCAATGGGACAGAAAGACATACCTTACAAGAAAATTGGCCATGGACTTGTTCAGAAGACAAAAGGTTAGGTGGCGTGGCAGGTGATAATTGGGAGGAGAGTGTGTGTGTGTGTGTGTGTGTGTGTGTTCATGTGCTTGCATGTGCATATGTGTGTTATGTGCACACACACACATATAATTGTACAAAAATAAATTTAAGAGAAGAAGTAACATTATAAGAGAAGAAAGTCACCTTGTTTACATTAAACTGGTATCAAAGACTCAAATACACCCTCTGAAGACATGGGACCAAAGAGGCAGAGGAAGCCCTGCGTGAGTGTAGTCCTGGGTGAATGTATACTGTTGGCCAGGCACCACAAACTGGCAAAGCTTTTCTCTATATAGGTCAAGCTAAGAATTAGCAAAGCCTTCTTTCACTGACTCAAGTTCAGGGTTTGGTTAATGACTGACCAGAGTGTAAATACTAGCAACTGCAGCTTCCCCCTTCTGGAGGTTTCCAGCCTGAGACTCCTGCCTTCACACAGGACTAGCTGGCCCTTCCCCCATGCTGTTCATGATAAAGGAGCTGAGGTTTCAGGGGATGTAGCTGAGGACCCTCAGTGCTGACACAAGGCACCTGATGCCATCTTTTCTGTACCTGTGTCTGTGTGTCTGTCTTTTTTCCGTTCCCTCATCTCCACTAGTCAGGGTTTCAGAAATAAGCCAGCTGAATTGTAACAAGGCCAGAGATTCAGAAGGTCTAAATGATGTACCTGTGTGACAAGTGATATCCGGCCTCAAAATAAATTGATCATTAACTTAAAGCACAATAAAGAGTACAGATCATAAACAGCTGGTGACAGGACTAGATTATCAACTAGCTGACCCAAATTTTGTTGCCAATGCCAAGGTTTGGAAGTTCACAACTACCTGAATCTTCAGTTCCAGGGTATGCAATGATCTGGCCTGTATGGGTACTCTACACACCTGGATTACAGATACATATGAATACAGATAAATAAAAACAAATGTTTAAAAATCATCAGTAAGGACTTCCGGTCTGGGCCCAAGCATAGAGCAGGTCACAGGCGGCAGCTCCCTACCCAACCCCAGAAAACCGAGAGAAAGAGGGA
Source organism: Grammomys surdaster (assembly GCF_004785775.1). NCBI lineage: Eukaryota > Metazoa > Chordata > Mammalia > Rodentia > Muridae > Grammomys > Grammomys surdaster. Next base: position 12,328 of record NW_021615731.1, read on the forward strand.
CTCCCAGGAGCTTTAACTCAGGCAGCATCCCAGGTAAAAATGAATCACCCATGAATCCAGATGCTGGCCTCCGAACTCATACTACACAGACCATTGAAGGGCCACTGAGAAGAACATCAAACAGCTAGAGATTAACATCACTAATCTGAAGAAATTCCTCATTTCACCTTCTGAAAAGACCTCCTAAAATTGCAAAGATCCTTACTGGACTTAATGTACTCTAGTACAATAAAAAAGGCTGTATATAGCTCTTGACTGTGTATATCCCTCAAAGAAGATGGTTGCCTTTACATAGACAAGACAAGGAGAGTTTAAGAGAGCATGAAGTAGGTAGTGAAGTCCCTAAGAAAAATCAGAGAGAGAAAGAGACAGATGAATGCTGGTACAAGAATTGGTTTGCAGCCTCTCCAAGGTTGTCAACCCTATTTCCTTCCATCTTGGGACCATTATTTGGGTTCTTTTTGCTTTTTTCTGCCAGTCGCTGGCCCTCAAATAGGCAGACTAACTCTGTGATACAACAGATAAATAATTTGGTAGCAAAACCTACTCAGATACATTATCATAAGTTAGCTATGGAGGACCACGAGACTCAAGATGAGGTTGTTACTTTATACAGGGTGTTTCCAAAGCCCATCTCCACCCAACCTAAAAGGGGGGACTTCTGCCCCTAGACCAAGCAGAGAGGGGCCACCCAGAACCCCCTCTGACAGGCGATCTGAATTCTTGCTTAGGCTGCGAGGCTAAGCACTGCAAGGCAATACAAATAAAAGATAAAAATATCTATCTGAGTTCCCTGAGGGACAAGCCTGATTGCATAGGTGTTGATGTCAAAAGTATCCCCTCTCCAGGAAAAAGACCTTGGGATGGGTATGGCCCACATGCCTCACTGGACAATGACGGGGGACTGGAGCCATTACAAGGTTCCCTTCAAATACTGGAGGTCAGGCCTCTATCCCCGCCTTCGCAAGTTTAGAATTGCCACAGCCCTTCTATTCTTAGAGAAGGGAGGGGATGTCAGGGGCAGCCCTGCTTACACCGTGTAGGCCTAAAATCAGCCGTAGGCAATAGGCCTGTCATACTTGTATACTAACACCAAGTCTTGGGTCTCAGTGGAAAAACATTGAAACAGATGGGTATAAGCTATTGTAAACAGGCAGCTTTTGTGGAAATTTACCAGCCTGAGTAGTCATAGACCTTGTAAATAGGTAGCCTTGGCAGACAATACCAACTTAGACAAGGAAAAGCGAGTCATAGGCAGAGTCATAGTGAATTGTCCCCTGAACCTTCACCTAGCCGATACCTGGTTCTGAAGATATCTGTATCCCCCCTGAACACTCACACTCCAGTGTCATTCCCTTCCACACATCATGCCTTTCTGTGGTTATAACCCCAGTGTGAAATAATTACGATTTGAGAAAAAAAAAAGAAAACTTCAAGCAAAAAAACAAACAAATCATGAGTAAAATGGATAAACCCAAGACAAGGAAGATCATTTTGTACTTCAGCAACAATGGTAATGATTGTTTAAGCACAGCAGTTTCCCGTGGTCCCAAATCCATGATGTTTATGGTGTGGAAAGAAAAGCCAGACAACTATACACATCACGTGTGTGCTGAGCCCAGGAATCTTCCTTGTCCTGACACTCTATGCCCTCACAATGTACTTCTACTGACCCAACTACACAAAAGTATCTAGACTTCACAGGGCATTCTCAGGCTTTGGAGAAGTCAAGTAGAAAAAGGCATCCACAAGGGAGGTGGGCAGGTAGCTCAAGGGGAGGTAGAAGAGCTTGGCATCCCATCCAGCTGAGTATCGGGTGCGAGGGTGACAGGCAGTCAGAGCATGCTCCATGCAGTCAGTCACCAAAGACAGGTCCTTCTTGCACCTCTGCTCCATTTTCTTTACCATTTTCAGACCTAAGCAGAATGAGGAATCATTCAGATGGTCATTCTTTTCCCAACACTCCTGTCTCATACCAGCCTAGAGGAAAACTTCTATCCTCTATGTCAGAAAATCCATGTGTCTGAAACCATGCCTAGCCTGTCCCAGTTCCTCAGAAGAACCAGAAACAATCTTCAAGGAATAATTGAGAACACTCAGTCACCTGTATCTCATTTCATGAAAAGTGTTAATTTTGTACTGCCTCCCATTCCTGACTTCACTTACAGCCCCATGAGCATGAGGATCAGAAGTAACAGAGCAGCATGTTTTGAGGATTCTTTGAGGATAACAAGTATACTATTGGAACTGCAAAAATGAGCATGGAGCTAAAGTGTTCAAGAGTGGACTTCACTTTCATTCTCAGAGCTCACTTACTGGATGCCAAGTATTTCTCGCCATAGATCTCCCTGATTTCTGAGCTGGTCTGCTCCCACAGCATCTGGAAGTTTGATGAAATTCTGGCATTACTAGTCATTCCAGTCTTGAAGAGTCCAGGCTCTATAATAGCCACCTTCACCCCAAAGTAGGAAAGTTCCCTCCTGCAAGGCAGACCGATGTCAAGGACTTCACAAGTCTTTCAGTGAGAACACTTTAATAAGAGAAGATTGGCATGCCAACAAAAGCCTGTGGTGAGGGTATACCACACATGCTTCAGACCTGGGGTGTAGGAAATATTGAAGGATATTTTGATAAGGGCAACTCTTCTGTGCTCTTGTAGCTCACACTAAGTATTTTTTTGTGTGTAGATCAGTGCCCATGGACTTCAGAAGTCTTTCCGTGAGAACACTTTAATAAGAGTAGAGTAGCATGCAAACAGGAGCCTATGGTGAGGGGAGGTCAAACCTTTTTGGGTCTGGTGTACAGGAAATATTGAAGGATAGTGTGATAATGGCATCTCCTCTGTGCTCTTGTAGCTCACACTAAGTATTTTTTGTGTGTAGCTCAACGTTCTAAGACTAGACATTCTGGTCTATGGCACTGTATAACATCTTTCTCCAGGTAGTTCAGATGTAAGGGATTCTAGTCCTTCTCCAAGTAATCCCTAACTTACTAGTAAGTCTCCATCTACCCCACATGTGTCTAGGAAGCTCTCAGGACATCCCCCACTTTCTTCCTCGGGGTGTTTCTAGAGAACAACCTTCTGCATCCAACTCACTTACAATGGCAGCCTACATGTTCCCTGCCCCAAATGGCTGTCCTGATTCTAGCCCTTTGAAGGGTTGCACTGCCCACAAAACAAAATAAGTAGCCTTCTGCCCCATACAGTTCTCCACAAGTTGTCCTGTGCCCACCTGTTGACCACCCTCATTCCATAAATGGCCTTTCCATTCTCCAAAGAGAATGCATCTACAGATACAGGTTTGATGTTCCAGAATCTCATGTTTACTCTGATACAGTGTAATCCTGCTACAGGACCCTCAACAAATCTGACAGCTATAAGGGTCAAAAGTGCTGAAAGGCCACATCTATCTCACAGGAAGGTCACAGTTCTTATTTGACTCCTCTTTCATTCACTTGCTTGCCACAGTTTTAGGTCATGATAGAAGCAGGTAAGTTATGCTAAAATGTCTAAAAGAGGCCTGATATCTATCTGTGGACTTGAAGAAAATATTTTCTCCAATTCCAAAAAAAATTGTCACCACATAGAGATCTGGGTTCTGCATTCACGACCCCAAACCTCACATATCCAATCCTATCCCAGTATTATTTCCCAGTGCCCTTTTTCTTCTGTAATAGGTCAAATGAACTCAACTCATGTCTCAGTCATGATGTCTTGTAGAGCCATGGAATAATGTTGCAAATTGAATGAGTCAGTGTTGGGAAGGTGAAAGAGATGCAGAACCCAAGTGTCCTCACCATGATGGGGACTTAAAGAGTTTGAGTAAATAAAAACCTTCCCTAAGTTTCCCTGGGTGTCCCCTTCCCCTTCTAATACCTGAGAGAATCTGAGAAGGCCTCTATTCCATGCTTGGAGATGGAGTAACCACCACCACCAAAGGACAGTCGACCCACGATGCTGGAGACATTGACCACGCGGCCCCTCGCCTTCCTCACTAAGGGCAGCAAGCTCAGTGTCACCTCGATCATGCCCCACAGGTTCACATCCAGTACAGTTTCAAAGTCCTGTTTGTTCATCCACTCATTAGGACCCCATGGGGTGGAGATGCCAGCATTGTTGACCAGGCCCCAGAGTCCTAGGGACAGTAGGAAGAGACAGTCACACAACACAGTTTTAATTATGGATAAAATGCACATTTAATAAGGTAAGATCACTATGACACATGCTTCTTGGACAATAGGAATCAATGAAAAAGAGCAGAGTATCCACACAGCTGCAGAACAGTGCTGGCTCACAACATGGATACCTTCATTTGTTAAGACTTTGAGGCCCAGTTCTCTACCTGTGAATCAGCAAGGAGTCCTTTCTCACTTGCTAACTTAAGAACAGATGAGCAAAACATGGTGCACCTTTGTTAATCTTGAGATTACAAAAGTATGTTTGTGACTTACATTTTGATGCCATCCTTGCTGTGATTTTGTTCTTTTATTTGTTTTGGTGGTTTGAATGGGAATGGCAGCCATTGGCTCAATGTCATGAGGCACTGCTGGAGTGTGTGTGGTCTTGTTGGATTATATGATTCACTGGAAGTGGCCTATCCTAGAGTCTTGCTGCTTTTTCTACCTATGGATCTTTATGTAGAGCTGTCAGTTAATTCTCTAACACTATGTCTGTGCATAATCTACCACACTGCCTGATATATTGATAATGAACTAAACCCCTGAACTTAAGCCAGTCTTTTCAAACTTTATCCTTAAGAAGAGTCACCATGGTCATGACATGCCTTCACAGACATAGAACTCTGAAAAAGCCACACAAATCTTCAGAGAGTTATGAGAAATTTACACACTGCTGCCTTTTTCTTTCTAATGGTCAGAAAATGCAGTAATAAGGAAGGACTGCTCTTCCTTATTATTCTAATAAGGAAAGAGAAAGAGCGAACAGAGAAAAATACATAGACCAGAAACCAACAACACAGACAGGAATCTCAATGGTACCTCTGTTCCCAACACGCTCCTTCACCCACTGAGTGGCTGCCACAATACTCTCTGTGTTGCTGACATCAAGGATCACTGTCTCCAACCTGTCTGATGTCTCACTCCTCAGCCGCTCGGCTGCTTCCTCCTTCCGACAGGCAGCCAATACCCTCATTCCTCTCCTGTCCAGTTGTCTGGCCAGCAGGTTCCCAAAGCCAGAGCCGCATCCTGTGATGAAGACATACTTGTCATGGAGATGGTCCACCACCTGCCTCTCCCTCAACAAGCGAAAAATAGTCCACAGGCACACAAGTGCCACCAGGTAGATCCACATGGCTCCTAGAAGTCAAGTAGAGAGAGAAAGATACTCGGAGTCAAAATGAGCCTTGAAGTTGCTCACTCACAAAAGTGTAGGCATGGAGGAGTTCATCCTTTTGACCTTCAGTACACACTGCATTTCCTAACAGTCATGAATACCTGACCTCTCAGGTATTTGGACTGCTTTGCTCTGTAGATATGTAATGATCTTTGGTTTTCCCTATCTAACTGCCAAAGAAAACACAACTGATTGTTCATTAACACAGGTCAATTCCCTTCTGACCCTTGCTTGCTAGACCCATGTCAGGATACATGTATGTTTCATTAAAGAGGTTTCATGGTGCAGTCCCACACTCACCTTTTGTCTCTGTATCTTGCACTCTGGAGCCACAAATCAGAGTGTTATGAACATAATGAGAAACTGTTTGTGTCCTGCATTTGGAGTCAGAACAACTTACAGGAGAGGACAGGGATTGCTAGTGCCCTCCTCATATAGCCATTCCTGGGAAGGTAGAAGGTCTGAACCCAAAGGTGGCTCTCTCAAAAGAACAAAAGGTGATGGATCTGGGACCCCAGACACATGGTGAGTTGCAGAGCTGTTGTGGGTAGGAAATGACTTTACCCTCTCAAGTGGCCCTTCTCCTGACTTCTAGGATTAAAGCAGAAATGAACAAATACATCACTTAGTGAGTGTGTAGGAAAGGGATGGACACTTATATTACCGGGAATTGATGATTTTTAATGGGTTTATGGGAAAATACAGTCACTTCCTGAATCTGCAGGGAAGATATGGTTACCCAATGAGTCTGCTTGGAGGGTGTGGTCACTTGTTGAATCTGCAGGAAGGAAAGGTCATTTAGTGATTCTGTAGGGAATTATGATCACTTAGTGAGTCTGCAGGGAAATGAAGGTCAGTTAGTAGGTCTTCAGGGAGTGATGGTCACATAGTGGGTCTGTAGGAATGGATGGACACTTTGTGAGTCTTCAGGGAGGGAGTGGTGGATTGGAACCTCAGTTATATCCTAAGCAGATTGTGGCAAAGAAAATTCCAATAAGAAAATATAGTTTGGGGCTGGAGAGATGGCTTACACATTAAGAGCACTGGCTGATCTTCCAGAAGTCCTGAAACCATCCCCATCAGACAAAAGGTGCCTTACAACCATCTGTAATTGTATCTTGTACCCTCTTCAGGTGTGCAGGTGTACATGAAAAAAAAATTTACTTTTAATGATTCTCAAAAGTTGTTAGAAGTTATTCAGTGGCTAAGCCCTTACCTTATGCTTGCCACAGGAAAACCTAAAACTCTGTTCGATATTCTCAAGGGGAGTTCAAATCCTAATTCCCCTGGATAGCTTTGAAAAAAAAATACAGGAACCTGTTACCCAGCAATGGATACACTATACATACTAATCAATTGTTGACTGTCACACAGCATTTCTTTGACAAAAGACATCATTAATGTGGATTCATCCTTCTTTGTCTCTCCAAGCCAGCTCAGTCAGTGAACAGGTTCTCCAGTGTAGGAGTGAGGATTAAAGAGAATAAAGAAAATTAGACGATATTGTAGCATGACCCCAGCCAGTTCTGAGGCTGAAGGCTGAGCCAGGTTTATTTTTTTCCCAATTTGCTTTTAACCCATTTTAATTATATGCAAGTATTGAGGTCAGTTGTAGGTTGAAGATCTAGCAATATAATAAATGCAAACAGGCAATTAACAAACAAGTCAATAAACAAAGTCTCGTGGTCACTCTCGAGATCACTCTAAGGGCTTATCAGGATGACAAAACTATCTGAGCCTACTTCCCTGTCCTAGCCCACAGTCAGCCCTTCCCCCCACAGAGGACACTGGTCATTGCTTCCCTTCCAGGTTTTGAAGTATCCTGGTTCACAGGATAAAGCAGAAGAATGGGCATCCAGTAGATGCTCTAGGAGATACTGGCTGGAACCAGGTCCTGTTCTATAGCCTCACTAGCTGACCATCTCAATTTTCTGTGTACCACTCCTCATGCCTTCTACTCCCCTCCTGCAGTCCCTTGGTGGATGATGTCAGTACCATGTCTGAATCCTGGTCTTTTGTTTGCAGTGCTGGGTCAGAGAGGCTCTTGGACTTGTCTTCTGAAGACCTTGCTCTGTATGTCTGTAGGATTGTGGTGATTCTCTCAAGTAAGGGATAATCACGGAAAACATTTCCAGGAAGTGGCAGAGTCCTGGGTTCAACCCCAAAGTGTCATTGTAAGCAACCTCTCCAGATGTTCTAGTGTCTTCCCTGAGAATAAAATGAAGATTATGTTATCATTGGCAAATCTATTTTAAGTGTTACAGGATCTTTGAACTGGTTTCTAGTTAATGTGTGACTGAGCCATTAGAACACACTCTAATCCCTGTGGCTGGTATACAGACAGGCTATTAGTACTCACCTTTAATCCCATACAATGAAGGTAAATATAATTTATAGAAGGAAGCACCCATATTTGAAAGTGATGTCTAAATGAGTTGCAGACGAAGTGATCAATCAGAGAGATTTGACAGAATAGGATATACCCAACTCCCATGAGAAGAGAGAGGAAAGGGAAACTACTTAATTGAGAGACAGACAGTACAGAAGAAGAGATTACAGAACATGAAGACAGTAGTGTTCGTGGAGACAGTTCAGTAGAGTTGAGAGGATGAGTGGAGCATCACAGAGAGGGAGGAGGAGGCAGTTTTACTGGGACAGTTGTACAGAGACAGGTTGCAGAGACAGAGAGAGAGAGAGAGAGAGAGAGAGAGAGAGAGAGAGAAAGAGAGAGAGAGAGAGAGCAAACACAGAGACATGAACCAACACAGAGAAACACAGTGATAACAAAATGAGCTGTAGAATTTGGAGTCTGAAGATTAGGAACAGATTAACACAGATAGTTCAAGGCCAAACAGGACAATTCAGATGAAGCCTGGAATGGCCAGATTGAATCAGTCATCTTAGAGAGGGGTTTGAGCTAGAACAGCTGAATTGAACCAGCCAGCCAGAGTTCAGTGAGTATCAGAGGGTGAAAACATTCTAGGCCTAGATTAGATTCTATAGATGCTAGAAGATTCCAGTACTAGACTTAGGTTAGCAGATGGAGGCAGTGTGCCCCAGAGACAACAATTTCAAAGGGTAAATTAAAAGTCTTTTTACACAGGAGAAAACAGAAATTGAGACCCTGTGTTAAAGGGCCATCCATTTTGTTCATGTTAAAATTTTACTTGTTTTGGTTTTGAGACAGAATCTGGGTACATGAGTTTGGCTGAGCTTGTCATTTTTTTCTCCCTGCCCCAGACTCTGGGTGGGTGGCATTACTGATATATAACACCACACCAAACTTAGCTTGTTATTTGTAAGATTTTTGTCAGTGTTGGGTTCTTTGTGACAGGTTTTCTCTGTGCTGCCCTGACTCCCCTTGAAGTCACTATGTAGATTAGGCTGACCTCAAACTCACAGAGAGCTGCCTGCCTCTGCCTCCTGAGTGCTGGGGTTAATGGTGTGTGTCTCTACCTCATGTGCTACTACCACCCACCTATTTGTTCATATGCTTCTGTTTGAGAACTTGTCTCTCATTAGATTAGTGCTCACCAGTAGGCTGTGCTGCTTGACTAGTGAGTCCCTAAAGTCTGCTCATCCCCACGTTTCCAGACTAAGAAGAACAGCAACACCAGTGATCTTAGCTTCTCTAATCTGGAGATTGTAGTCACGTTTGTATTCTTGGGCGTCTAGTAGTTTACTCACTCATCCATCTTCCTAGTCTCTTCTTCCTTTGCCTCCTCTTCCTCCTCCTGGTCTTCCTTCTCCTTTTCCTCTTACTCTGTGACCCCACTGACCTGTTCCCGCCATCCTCCACATTGGCCTACCGGTGGTACCCTTCCTCCTCTTCTGTCTCCTCCTCTTCCTCCTCCTCCTCTTCCCCCTACTCCTCTTTCTCCTCCTCCTCCTCTTTCTCCTCTTCCTCTTTCTCCTCCACTTTATCATCAGCTGCTACAAGAAGCTACCTTATTTATTCCATTTGTTGTTTTGGTCCTCTGTGAGATGTGTACCTTATTAAGTCCCAACCTCTAGTCCAATGGTTCACAACTTGTGGGTATGGAACCCCGTGTGGATAGAGTTCCTCTTTCCCGGGGGTAGCCTAAGAGCACTGAAAAACATAGTTATGTTACAATTCATAATTACAGCTATGTACATAAATATGAAAGTAGCAAAATTACAGTTGTGAAGTAACTGTAAAAGCCTCAGAGACACCTCCCTGATTCATGGAGGTTCCCTCAGTTGATCCACTCCTACTAGATTCTCACACAAGCCAAATAACAGTGTGCACCTGCTCCTCTTCTCTGTCCTGGGTAGGGTGCGCCTGTAACATTCCAGGCTAGGTCCTATAAATTTCCAATACTGCAAGTATTCTGATCTCTGGGCTGCTCTGATCTACTTAGATCAATGGGAACTGAGCCATCTATAACTATAAAAAAATTTTGTGATTGGGGTCACAAGAGCTTGAAGAACTTCATTAAAGGGCCACTGTGTTAGGAAAGTTGAGCACCACTAATTTAGACCTTCAGGTATTAGAGCAGAAATGTCCCTTCACCTCTGCTACCCTAGTTAAGACTGTGTAGGGGCTACATGTGGTGAAGTCTAGAAACAGGCTTTACAGTGGGCCCATTTCCACCTTTGCAGCACTGACTTTAGGCTCCATCCCTCACCTTTTTCATGAAGAACAAAGGGTGGGTTGGTTGGGGAACACTGCCTTTTGGATGAAAGTGCTCCCCGCTGCACTGAACCAGACACCTGGTCCTAGTAGAAATTACAGGGCTAGATCTAGATCCTGCTGTGTCCTAGAAGACCTTGACACCAAGAAGAGTGCCCAGTATTGTCAGGATTAGTAAGGAAAGGACAGTAGGTGTGAGATGCAGGAAATGATACTGAATAGATGGGCCTGGGAAATTCACAGGTAAAGGAACAAGGAGTCACCAGGGAAATGAAATCTGCCATTTGTCCAGCCCAGGAGTCCTTCAGGGTTCTGTTAACTAGATATGGGCAAGGATGAGCATCCTTAGGTCCTGTCGGCTGTGGAGAATTTTCTTTCCTCTTCTCTATTACTGAAATAAGACAATGAAAGAGAGTCCAGGCAACTACTGAAGACTCAGGAGCCTGAATAGGAGCCAGAGGAAGAAGAGCAGCAAGAGACTGGTGAGATGCTGGAGCAGGGTGTGGAGGTGAAGCAGCATCAGGAGGAGGAGCAAGGACAGAAAAGAAGAATGAAGAGCAGAAACAAGAGGTAGAGAGGTAAAGAAAGAAGCTGAAAAGAAGTAGCAGCAGGAAGAGAAGGAACAGCAGGAAGTAGAGAAGAAGAATTAACAGGAAGAGGAGCAGTAGGAGGAGGAGCAGCAGGAGAAAGAACTGGAAGAGGAGTAGGAGGAAGAACAGTAGGAGGAAAAGGAGAATGAGGAGGAACAGCAGAAGGAGGAGCAGCAGCAGGAAGAAGAGCAGCAGGTGGAAGAGGACCAGGAAGGGTATTAGCAGGAGGAGGAACAGGAGAAAGTAGTGGAGAGGGAGGAGGAGGAGGAGGAATGAAAGGGGGAGCAGCAGGAGGAAGAGCAGGAGCAAGAGTAGTAAGAGGAGGAGGACCAGGATGAGCAGCAAGAGAAGGCAGAACAAGAGGAATAGCAGCAGGAAGCAGAGGGACAGGAGGTAGAGAAGGACCTGGGCAATACCCTGCATTGGGATTGAAAACTCCAGCTCTGGGTAGAATCATCTCCTCCCTGATACCTAGGTCAGCCTTGAAGGCAAAGCTGGGCAATGCACACCAGTCTTCTCCCTCCTTCTCACTGGAGCAAGCATATGGTGAGTCTCTGGTTTCCACTGAGAACTTGCATGGAGTCCATCTCTTCTTTGAGCACCATTTGACCATGTGATAACAAACGTAAAGTTGTCCAGAACTATGGGCCCTGGCTTATTCTTTCCTCTTTCTCCTTACTTCTCCTGCCTCTTCATCAACCACCACCCCCAACTATTGTGACATGTAGCATCCTGTGCTCACCCTGGAGTGCTCCATGGACAGTCATGTGAACTGACAGTATGGCTCCTCTTTAGATTTCCTGAAGGTTAGTGTCTGTCCAGAATGTATGCCAAAATAATGCTTCTCCAGTGGGTAGGGCTTAGGCCCCCGAGTCTGACTGATTTCCAAGACATCTTCCTATCTTTACAGACCTTATGCAATGGAGTCTGCTACATTCAGACCTTCAGTGTCTGAGGGTCTAGGATCTCAGCGTGGGCATAAGGAGAGAAGCAGGCTACTCCTGCATTGGTGTTCTCCATCAACCTGGTCTAGATATAGGAGAATCAACAACCCCAAGGTGCTATGAGTTTTAAGAAGATGGTCAGGAAGGTCAAGGTGGGCACAGACTGCAGTGTATTGGGGAGTATTTAATGCTGGAAATGTAATCTTGGGTAGCAATAAAGCCAGCTGGATTCCTGTGATCTGGATGAGGAAGAGTGTCCTTTACAAAAGTGATGTCATCAGCTTGTCCAATCAATGGTGCGATGGGGTGAGAGTGTTGGCTCATAAGGCCACACCCCTCCCTGTGGGGCTACAGGCATTTCCTGGTTGCTAGGGGAGGGGGAGGCAAATTTCTCAACAGAGTAGTTACTGATATATTGCCCTTGCTCAAGTAAATAATTCCACAACATGTGTCCGAGAAGGGATGGCTTGGTTTTTGGTGTGGCACAGGCCTCAAACCTTGATCCCAATGGTGCAATGGCAGGTGTTCGGCCTCACCCCCAGACCCCAGGATCCTGACTTGCCATTGACCTGTGCCTTGTAGTCAGGTATGGCAAGGCAGCCCCTCCCAAAGTGTTGTCACCTAACTCTCGTAGAGGGTGTGACTACATGTTTCAGTCTCAAGAGTTTTCCATATCAATGAGACACCTAAAGGCCAGAGGGTGTAGTACATATTCTTTTTCCAGATCCCCACCTCTTTCCTCCCTATGTAAGTCAGCCTCCCCCTATCTTAAGTGTGGGTGGACAACCAGATTCAACTATCTTTCACTATGAGAATAAAGATATTTTGGAATCGCGGTCTTCCTCGTGTCATTGCGGCCTCCCTTTGTGGAAAGCTTCTCCATATTCTCTGCTGCAGGGGCCCATCGAACTTCCCATGTGTGCTCCTGCTGCCCAGAGTCAATGTCCCAGCCGACTGTGTCAGCAGACCCATGGGAATCACAACCACCCAACAAGATTCACTGCCGTGAGCCGAGCTAAGCATTCCCCACACACACCCATGTTGATACAGGCATCCCTAAGTAATGCAGTGGGACAGAAGGATATACCGTACAAGAAAATAGGCCACAGACTTGTTCAGAAGACAAGAGGTTAGGTGGTGGGGGTAGAGGATAAGTGAAAGGAGGATATGTGTGTTTGTCTATGTGTGTGCACATGTGCTTGCATGTGCATAAGTGTGTTATGTGTACACACACACACACACATATATAAAGTGTACAAAAATAAATTTAAGATTAGAGAAAGAGTGACCTTATAAGAACAGAAAGTCACCTTGTTTACATTAAACTGGTATCAAAGTCTCAAATACACCCCTGAAGACAGAGGACCAAAGAGGCAGAGGAAGCCCTGCATGACTGTAGTCCTGGTGAATGTGTACTGTTGGCCAGGCACCACGAACTAGCAAAGCTTTTCTCTATATGGGCCAGGCTCAGAATTGGCAAAGTCTTCTTCCACTGACCCAAGTTCAGGGGTTGGTGGATGATTGACCAGAGTGTAAATACTAGCAACTGCAGCTTCCCCCTTCTGGAGGTTTCCAGCCTGAGAGAGCTACCTTCAGCCAAAACTAGTTGGTCCCTCCCCCTTGCTGTTCATGATAAAGAACTGAGGTTGCAGGGGAGGTAGCTGAGGACCCTCAGTGCTGACACAAGGCACCTGATGCCATCTTTTCTGTGCATGTGTCTGTGTGTCTGTCTTTTCTACATTCCCTCACCTGCACTAGTCAGGGTTTCAGAACTAAGTCAGATGAATTGTAACAAGGCCAGAGATTCAGGAGATCATGATGTACCTGTGTGACAAGTGAGATCCTGCCTCAAACTAACTTGGTTATTAACTTAAAGCATAATAAAGACTTCAGATCATAAACAGCTGGTGACAGGACTTGCTTATCTACTAGATGGCCCAAATTTTGTTGCCAATGCCAAAGTTAGGTAGCTCACAACTACCTGAAATTCCCATTCCACAGGACTCCAGTTACAGGGAATGCAATGATCTGTCCTATATGGGTACTATACACAACTGAATTACAGATACATATGTATACAGATAAATAAAAACAAATGTTTAAAAATCATGAGTAAAATGGATAAAACCAAGACAGGGAAGATCATTTTCTATTTCACCAACAATGGTAATGATTGTTTAAGCACAGCAGTTTCCTGTGGTCCCGTATCCACAATGTTTATGATGAGGAAAGAAAATCCATGCAACTGCGCACATCACATATGTGCTGAGTCCAGGAAACTTCCTCGTCCTGAGGCTCTGTGCCCTCACACTGTACTTCTATTGACTCAACTACACAAAAGGATCTAGCCTTCACAGGGCTTTCTCAGGCTTTGGAGAAGTCCAGTAGACAAGGGCATCCACAAGGGAGGTGGGCAGGTAGCTCAAGGGGAGGTAGTAGAGCTTGGCATCCCATCCAGCTGAGTATCGGGTGCGAGGGTGACAGGCAGTCAGAGCGTGCTCCATGCAGTCAGTCACCAAAGACAGGTCCTTCCTGCACACCTGTTCCATTTCATTTTGCATTTTCAGACCTAAGCAGAATGAGGAATCATTCAGATGGTTATTCATTTCCCACCACTCCTGTCTCATACCAGCCTAGAGGAAAATTTCTATCCTCTATGTCAGAAAATCCATGTGTCTGAAACCAAGCCTAAACTGTCCCAGTTCCTCAGAAGGACCAGAAACAATCTTCAAGGAATAATTGAGAACACTCAGTCACCTGTATCTCATTTCATGGAAAGTGTTAATTTTGTACTGCCTCCCATTCCTGACTTCACTTACAGCCCCATGAGCATGAGGATCAGAAGTAACAGAGCAGCATGTTCTGAGGATTCTTTGAGGATAACAAGTATACTATTGGAACTGCAAAATGAGCATGGAATTACAGTGTTCAGGGGTGAACTTGGCTTTCATCCTGAGAGCTCACTTACTGGATGCCAAGTATTTCTCACCATAGGTCTCCCTGATTTCTGAGCTGGTCTGGTCCCACAGCATCTGGAAGTTTGATGAGATTCTGGCACTATCAGTCATAGGAGTCTTGAAGAGTCCAGGCTCTATAATAGCCAACTTCACACCAAAATGGGAGAGCTCCCTCCTGCAAGACAGAGAGATGGCAAGCAATTCAGAGATCTGTCAGAGAGAACACTTTAATAAGAGTAGAGTAGCATGAAAACAGGACCCTGTAGTGAGGAATAGTCACACCAATACTACAGATAGTATTGTAGCTGCTACTCAGTGGGTGAAGGAGCATGTTGGGAATAGGGGTACCATTGAGATTCCTGTCTGTGTTGTTGGCTTTCTTTCCATGTATGAAGGAAAGGCTTGTGTAGTCCTACAACGATTTGTGGTGGGGGTCTGTATAGATTTGGAGAATCTACAGACTCTGTCCCTCAATAGGACATAAATTTGTCCTCTTACTTCTAGATTCAGTACTCCAAGATGTAGATTCTTGACAGTCAGCCTGTGTTTATCCTTTGTACCACTGATGCTAGGCTCCACGTCTCCCCTTTTTGAATGAAGAAATGTTGGGTTGGTTGGGGTACACTGCCTTTGGAGAAAGTGCTTCCCCCCTGGGATGAGCTGGACTCCTAATTCCAGTAGATTATTCTTTTCCCATCTTTATCAGCAGACTAGAGAAGCCCAGAGATCAGAAGGGCTGCAGTGTTGGACACCCACTGGGTCAGGCTTGGAATGGGATCTGTCCATCTTACCCAGTACAGGTAAGAGTTGCTGCTGTGTACTGTCATTTGGCTTGTGTGAGAGTCTCAGGAGAGATTCATGGACTGAAGGAACCTCCATGAATTAGAGAGGTGTCTGGGATGCTTTCTCTTCAGCCCTGTGTCTCCTGCAACAAAGTCACATTCACTTTCCTATTGTCTCTGAATTTATCCAGAATTCCAGGACCGGATATAGATCCTACTAAATTCCAGAAGATCTTGATTCAACAAGAGTGCCCAACACTGTCAGTGTTGATAAGGACAGGACTGTAGTAGAGTGGATTAGGAAATGACCATAGAATGATTGCTCTAGAGAATTCAGTGTTGAAGCAACAGAAGATCCAAGAGTACTAATATCTGCATGTACTTTGGTCAACAAAGCCCAGTGCTACATTTTGCAAGATTCAATTTAGAGCTAGGATTCTGAGGACCTGTTGGGTGCTAAGAGCCACATGAAAAGTATCCTGTTAGCTTCTGCAGAAGCATGAGGAGGGACAGGAATGGAAGCAGGAGGACAAGGAATAGCAAACATACATCATACAGGATCAGGCACAGGGGAGAAGGAAGAGCAGGGCAAATACAGAGCAGATCCAGTGGAGGCTACCCATTGGAGGGAAAGTGGCCCAGCTCCAGATTCACGGTTATCTTTCCACTGATAACCAAGGCCCAGACCTTAAGGCAGAGCTGAAATCTATCCTGTATTGAGACACTTCCTGATAGAAACATGGTTCTTGAGTGCAGAAGACCAGTCTGGTTTCTTATAGGTTAGGACAGAAAGTTGTGGAAGTGTCAGATTAGGGAAATTTGACATCATTCTTGAATGATGCAATAAAGCTACCAGGTTTATTTTGAGCTGGAATCAGAGGGTCAGTAAGGCATTTCCCAGCCCAAGAGTCAGATGCAAAGCTCCAAACACTACTCTAGAAGTTTTGAGGAATTTAATCAAGAAATCCTGGGTCATGTAAGCCAGAGACACCCATCAAGGTCACAACTCAAAGAATCTATGCTTATGTCTGTTTTAAACCAGGTAGCCAGGAGAAGGGCCACTTGAGAGGATAAAGTCATTTCCTTCCCCCATCAGGTCTTGGAGTCATGGTGTGTCTGGCATCCCAGCCTCATCACGATGTATTCCTTTGAGCGCAGTCTTCCATGTTTGAGGCCGGCCCTTCTACCTTCCCAGGAGCTGCTGTATTAGGAGAACTTCAGGTCACCCTGTCCTCTCCTGTAAGTTATCCCGAGACCATCTTTAGGTTACCTTAGATTCTCATTATGTTCAAAAGGTCCTGGTTTGTAGTTCCAGAGTGCAAGATACAGAGACCCAAGGGGATCCTTGGACTGACCATGGGGCCTCTGTAATGAAGCAAAAATATATTCACAGATGAGTCCTGAACACAAAGATTATAAGAGAATATATCTGTGATATTGAATATCAGAGGTGTTTTTCTTGGCAAGAATATAGGGAAAGTCAACGACCATTGTATGACTTGTGATTAAAAGCATGTTAAAGGGTAGGGGAGAAGGCATTAATAATTATAAGAAATGCAGAAGACTGCATGTCAGAAGGGTGGAGTCCTTGGTGCCTACACCTTCCCGTTAGAGCAGATGGCAGGCTCGTTTTGACTCATAGTATTTCTCTTTCTCTACCTGTCTTCTACTTGCCATGTGGCTCTACCTAGTGTCACTGGTGGGCCTGTGGACACTCCTGCACTTGTTCAGGGAAAGGCAGGTGGTGAGCCATCTCCATGACAAGTATGTCTTCATAATGGGCTGTGGCTCAGGCTTTGGGAACCTGATGTCCAGACAGCTGGACGGGAGAGGAATGAGGGTGCTGGCTGCATATCTGACAGAGAAGGTACCCAAGCAGCTAAGGAGCAAGACATCTGACAGGCTGGAGACAGTGATCCTTGATGTCACCAAGACAGAGAGTGTTGTGGCAGCCACTCAGTGGGTGAAGAAGTGTGTTGGGAACAGAGGTATCATTCAGATTCTGTGTTGTTGATTTTCTCTCTGTGTGTGAATGGAATTCCTGTGTAGTCCTGTAACAATTCCTGGTGGGGGTCAGGGTGGAGTTGGAGTCACTGCAGACTCTGCTTCTCTCCAACACATCAGTATTTCCACTTACCTATAAACTTAATCCTCCAAGCCATGTGTTCTTAATAAGCTGGTGTCTTGGAAAGATTTAATGTGCAACTCTTTATTTTCTTTGTCTTTGTATGTAGAAATACTGGATTGTTGGCTGCTGAGTTCTAGGTTAGAGACAGTGAAAAAGAAGGAGAGCCCTGGGTTCCTCGGTTCTGGTCTCTGTGTGAAGTTCATGTGCCCAAGTGCATCTGCTTTCTCAGTTTGCAACATATTCTTATGCACTACCTGTGTACTTTCACAGGGAGAGCCAAAATCATTGCTATGCTTAAGCTAAGTCTCAAGGAATGCCTTAGGACAGAAAAAGCTAGGAGGTCATCTTTCTTTCGCATAGAAACACACCCATACACACACCCATACACACACTCACACACACATTCACACATACTCACACACATACACATACATATACCACACACACACACACATTCACACATACACACATACACATACATATAC